>NC_056706.1:16837418-16980319 GCF_018831695.1 Puntigrus tetrazona | reverse complement strand
ACTTTTGATAAATAGGATTTGCAAGGCAACAAATGTCCAGTAGAATTAAAAACTGCTTCATAATGTGACAAATACACCAGTAACTAACAAAACAAAAGATGTGCATTATTGCAACAGAGATTTAGTGCTTGTAGTCCAGAAGGAAGGTGTTCTAATGAAAAACATTTTTATAACTGCGTCAGGGCATATAAAGGGGTTACAATTCAAAGGACTTGGAAAGAAGGAGAGGGTATGTCATGGTAATGCAGCTGGCTGATTCAGCCGTTCAGTTTGCGAAAATTACAGACTTTGCTAACAGTCATAATATTCCGACAGTTCCTCAGTTTGTAAAGCAACAGCCGTTGTTGTTTTCATAGAACATTATCATTAATTGAAACGCAAATTTATAATGTTTAAGTAAACAGGAATACAGTAGAAATTATTTGAGAAAGTCTGGTGTTTAAATTATTTAAAATCAGAAAGAACGAAAATTATATATATTCAAGGGTGGATTATTATTTAAACAGACTAAACCACAGAGATTATGAAAAGATGTCTCAGTGTAACTCTTAGTTCATCAGAGAGATGTTGAGCCTGCATAATAAATTCTGCCTTTGGCATGCAAACACATTGCCAGAATATTCTATATGAAGTTATAACCACTGACACACTGTTTGAGTTAGTAGTTGACAAGGAGTATACTTTTCCAGACCAACAGCATAACACTGAGTAATAATCCCACAGAACAGCTAGCACATAAACAAACTATCATTCAAAGTTTTTTTAATTAATACTATTCAGCATTAAATTGAGTAAAAGTGACAGTAAATGCGTTTAAAATACTACAAAAGATTAGTTTATTCTAGAAAAGTTTATTCCGCGTTGCACTTGAATAAACCATGATAAATCGTGACCAAACTTATCTGATCCACGATTTCATAGGAACCCGCAGTCCTGACAACATCACTGTCTGTACTTGATACATTTAGCGAATATATGTGTTTATTCACATGCAATTGGATTAACTCCACTTGTGTAGTGCACTACTCATGATTTTGGACAGTGCAAGACAATGTACCAATGAATCATCAGAAGGATTTACTGCTGGTATATTTCAAAGCCAACTCATAAAGAAGTGGGTATACATGAAGTATACCCTGCACTACTACTACATATAAATTAACTCCAGAAATAAACTCCATTTTCATTAGTTACTTGAACCTGCTGCACTCCCGAGACACAGCAAAGTGAGCACATCGCAATGCTGAAGGTCTGCGGGTGAGATGGAGTGCTGTAAATGTCCTGGAGGGAGATGGAAAGAGACAACAACAATCTTCTCAGCTGCTCTCACTGTCACGTTGGTCTTGCGGCAGGACACGTTGCAGGCTACATGCAATACAGTAATGCAGCTGGTTAGGATGCTCTCTGGTGCCTCTGTAGAAGGTGCACATGATGGGGACCAAGCCTCTACCTCTACTCAGTTTGCATAGAAGTAGAGATGCTGTTGTACTTTCTTGGCCAGTGCTGTGGTGTTGCTGGTCAGGAGAGGTCCTCTGTGATCTGTACATCTAGTAACCTGGTGCTGTTTACTCTCTCCACAACACGCACTATTGATGGTCAAAGGCATGCTGAGTGTGCACTCTCTGAAGTCCACAACAATCTCTTTAATTTCTCCACATTCAGAGATAGTTGTTGCCTCCACACCACCTGGCCAGGCGTCTCACCTCGCTCCTGTAGTTTCTTTTTGGGAACTTGTTATAGAACACCTTCTGAGAGGACCACACTCTGAATCTGCTGTAGAATCTGTCCAATGAAATGGTTTAATAACAACAGAGCCCTAGTCTCGAGAGAGGCTGGTTTCCTTAGTAAACTATTTGTAGCGTGAGCGTGGAAGCTATTGCCAAATGTGTCTCAATCATTCCTGCAGACTGTAGAGAGGGTTATCGAATCCAGTTAGCATTTCCTTCTTCCACAATTCTTCCACAGCAGAGTGGAAGTCCTGGAGTGCTAGGAACCACGGGTCACCCTCGTGTTGGTTTCCTTGGCCGAACCATCCATTGCAAAGGGGCGTGGTCAGTGAGGAGGGTGAACTTCCGGCCGAAGGGTAGTATCGCAGCTCAGGACTGCCCACTTGCCAATGACCAGGGAATCCTTTTCTACCGCCGCATAGTTTCTCTTGGTCGAGGACAGCTTTACCGGCTGATGTATAAGATCGGATGCTCCTCGCCCTCCTGGATTGGGAAAATTGCCCCAACCCCGTTATCGGAGGCATCCGTCTGTAGCAGGAAGGGCAGCTGAAATCCAGTGCTTGGAGGACCGGTTCCAACGTCCAGCACCTTCTTGATCTTCCAGAAAGCCTATTCTGTTTGGTGTCCACTTTACCTTCTCAGGCTGCCCCTTCCTGGTAAGGTCCGTCAGGAGGCAGCTAAAGAGGAGAAGTTGGGGATAAAACAACGACAGTAGCCCACCAACCCCAGAAAGGCTCATTACCTGGGCTTTGGTGAGGGCCTAGGGCCGTTCTGGACTGCTTCCACCTTGTCTTCTTGGGGCGGATAAGGCCCTCGATTAGTAACCCAGGTACCTTGCTTCCAGACAGTGCCAGGTGACATTTCCAAGCACCTTCTGCAAGCTCTCAGGTGGTGCTCCCAGGTCTCTGAGAGAATGACGACGTCGTCTGAGATGCCCCCGGCATAGGTCTGGTGGGGCGGAGGACAACGTCCATCATGCGTTGGAAGGTTCTGCGGGGTCCCGTGAAGTCCGAAGGGTAGGGTCCGTACTGCCAGTGTCCTCTGGGGGTGTAAAACGCAGTTTTAACTCTGGAGGATTTTGAGAGGGGTACCTGCCAGTAGCCTTTAGATCAGGTCGAGTGTAGAGATATACCGGGCCTTTCCCAGTCGGTCCAACAAGCTCGTCCGCGCCAGGGCATGGGTACCCGTCAAATTCGGAGACCTTGTTCAAGTGGCGGAAATCGTTGCAGAAGCGGAGGATGCCGTCAGGCTTTGGTACCATCATTATGGGACTGGACCACCGGCTACTGGGGCGGCTCAGTTACCCCCAACTTGAGCATTTGTTGTATTTCCCCCTCAATAGCCTGCCGGCCGAGCCTCTGGGATGTGGTGAGGCAGCTGCCAGATGATAACTCCAGGGGCGTCCGGATCTCAGTGCTTGATGACGTGGGTCGCCCAGGGCTAGTGGAGAACATGTCGGAGAACTGACCGACCAGGTGCTGGAGCTCCCCCTTCTGGGCAGCCGAGAGATGGGGTTGATGTGCGACAACCACGGGACCGGTGGTCGCCAAAGGCGAGGAGACAGCCCTCATTTCCTCTCCACATCTTGAGGAGGTTGACATGATATAGCTGGTCGGTTACGTCGGTGGCGGGCTGGTGCAGCCTGAATGTAACCTGGCTGAGTCTCTCCATTACTGTGTATGGCCCTTGGTCCCGGACTAATGGCATAGCGCTGTCTATCCGGTCCCTCATCGGTGCAATGGGCTGCCAGCTGCTGCTCCCAGGCTTCCTTGGTGACATCCAGGAGGCCCGGGGCTGTTGGCCAAGAGGGAGTTTGAATGGAGTGAAACCAGTTGAGGCTTGAGGAACTTCTCGGATGCCAAAGAGTATGTAGGGTAGCATCAAGTCCCAGTCCGCCTGCCGCTTGGCCACCACACGTCGTGAGACATCTGTTTGAGTTAAATCTGGTTAAATCTTCCGACCAGGCCATCCATCTGGGGGTGGTAAACTGTGGTCATCAACTGTTTCACTACGCGGCAGCGGCAGAGGTCAGCCATTAGCTGGGACATGAAGGGGGTACCTGATCGGTCAGGATCTCGGCTGGTATGCCGACCGGCTGAAGAGAAGAAATCGCCTCGGGGTAGCGGGTGGCATAGTCGGCGATGACCAGCATGCGTGTTTGTGTTCCCGGACGGACGCCGGCAGCGGCCCTACTATGTCCATCCCGATGCACTTGAAAGAATGCGTCGATGATGGGTAGCGTAATGAGTGGACTAGGGAGGAGTGCGGCGTCGTTAGCTGGCACGGCGTGCAGGCCTGGCAAAACCACTTCACTTTCGCCGAGACCTGGCCAGTAAAACTTCGCTGTGCTGTATTGGCGGCTCCGAGGTGTCCGGCCATCGGATGGGAATGGGCCAGTTCTAGGATTGACTCCGTCTTCGACTTTGGCACAACCAACAGCAGTTTCTCCTCCGCCTCGCTGGGCGGCGCGGTACAATAGGTTATTTTCACGGCGAAATGCGGGAGGCGCAACACGCACTTGCGGCCAGCAGTGTTTGAGGCGGTCGTCCTCTTTTCAAGCCTTGGCAATTGAGCCCCCCTCCCGATACCTGTTGGAAAACATCAAAAAACATGTTAGAACTCTGGGAGGGACTCACCTTCTCTCCCACTGTCCAAAGCCAGCAAAGCCAGCCCTCCGGGAAAAGTGCGGCGCTCGCTCCCCAGACTCCCGATATTGGGCGCGTCCGCCAGCTCCACTGCCTCGACGAGCTCGATGGTTGCGGCTGGAGACCCTGTTAATTGCCGGTTGGTACAGTTCTAGAGTGTCTGTTCTAGATTCTCTGCAGGGTTATCTCACTTCACATCAAAGGTGCATGTGGCAGTATTAACGGCTTACCACTCACCGTTCAATTGCAGGAGACTACCAGTATGGTCACATGTCCCACATGGGACCTGGCAGTGATGATGCTAGAGGCTCTGGGCAGACCCCCTTTTGGGCCACAGAGGGAGATTTCTGAGCAGCCATCTCACTATTAAGATGGCATTTTTGCTGGTGATCACTTCTCTGAAGAAAGTAGAAGACCTTCAGGCGAAAGCTCTGAAGAGCTTTCTGATGAAAGCTTTCTTTTACCCTCAAAGCGGGTTGCAATGTGATGGCCCCTACTACTTCTGCACTAGGCAGACCATCAGTCAGTGGATTGTTGAGACTAACTCAGCTTGCTATGAGTCCTCTGGTCTCCCCTCCCGATGGATCAGACATCTGTAGCTGCTGCGGGTTGGTCCAGCCCCTCAACCTTCGTCGTTTTCTATAGATGCGGCGTTGGTATGACCCCAAGGTTTTTAGTCCTCTCGTCCTAATGGTTTATGTTGTGACATAGAAACAGGGTAGAGACTTGAAACTTTGGCCCTGTGAGACATCTCGTCCCGTAGCATTTTGGATGCAGCTTGAGTTCTCGAAAAGAAAAGTCTCTAGGTTATGAATATAACCATGGTTCCTTGAGGGAATGAGACACTGCGTGCTGTTGCCATACTCTGGTCATGCTTGCCAAGCGCATATGCCTTTATTCTTTCCTGGTTTCTGACGTCACCCTCCTGATGTCATGCCCTTCAGACAGATTCTACAGCAGATTTAAAGCGTGGTCATTCAGAAGAATACGATCCCATAGCATTTTGGGCGCAATGTCCCATTCTCTCAAGGAATCATGGTTATATTCATAACCTGGAAGCGTTTGTCTCATCTCTGTTACTAATGAGAGCCACCACAGTTGTGTCATCCATAAACTTAATAATGAGGTTGGAGTTGTGTGATAGTGTGCAGGGTCATGGGTCAGCAGAATGAAGAGGAGGGAGGTCATCCTTGAGTGGCCCCAGTATTCAGTGTGGTAGTTCTGGATGTGCTGCTGCCAACCCGTGCTGCCTGAGGTCTCCTAGGAAGTCCAGCAGGCAGTTGCACAATGAGGTGTTGAGCCCCAGCTCAACTAGTTTGTAAGTGAGCTGTTGGGAAAACTGAAGTCTATGAACAAAATTCAATTCAATATCCTTTTTGTCTAGATGAGTGAAGGCTGAGTGAAGGGTGGTGGCAATGGCAGAATCACTCCATGATAATAGGGGTGAGTGCAACTGGATGGTAATCATTGAAGCCCGGACAGTGATGGTCAAGGGGGAGGGCCTTGTAAGCTCCTCTCTGAGTGGTGTAAACAAAGTCCAGAGTGTTATTTCCCCTTGTTGGAAAGTCTGTATATTGGTGTATTTTTGGAAACACATTCTTTAAGTCTGCATGGTTAAAATCCCCAGATAAGATTAGAAAAGCATCAGGGTGTGCTGTTTGCTGCTCACTCCTCACTGATGTTCTGGAACAGTTAATTCAGTGCCTCACTCCTGTTGTTGGAGCTGGGAGGGATGTATTCAGCAACAAATAAAAGTATGGCTGTATGTTCCCTTGGAAGGTAAAAAACATGAAAACACTTCTGTCAGGAAAGAGAGAAGCCTCAGCGTGTGTATGTCACACCGTCTTGCACAAAATTAAATAAATAAGACTTTATTGGATAAATCTAAGACATATAAACTAATCTAACACTTACACCTTCATACAAGTTGCAGGAGGAGATTAAGTGAGGAAAGAACGAGTTCAAGAGAATGGAAATGTGAAATCCCAAATTTACAGATATATCTGCAATTGCATAGACCGGAAAACAACCATTTATCACTTAAAGGGAGGTTTCACTGGAACTAAAATAAGTTTATCAGCTTACCCCTAGCGCATTTAAGGTGAATGTGTCTTTTTTTCTTCCTTAGAATCTGGGTCGAGGCACATTATAGATGCTTACAGTCCCCTCTCTGATGTTCTTGGCACAAAAGAATTATCACACTCCCATTATACAGACTACACCTCCCTTCCTGGGCAGGTGCCCAGTGGCAGTGAAGCCCTGACTTGGGTTGTTCAGTCTGGCAAAAGGAGAATCTTACCTATCGTTGAGTCGTCGACACCTCTTGCACACTGGTTATCGTTCAATCCAATCAGACCTTTTCTGGGAGGACATGTCTTTTGGTAGTGGGGTACTTGAGAACCATCACAGGTTTTGTGTAAAAGGAACACCTCTAAGTTGTATAATATATTTACATTTTGAATAAAATTTTAATTAAACTTTTTTAATTTACACAAGCCAATATTTTATTCACAGTAGAACAGATGGATAGCATATGTTGCTCTAAAACCTTTATACAACTTTCAGCATATAAAGTGCCTTCCAGATCAAGCTACCGATACCATACCCACTTATGCATCCAACATACTATCAGACATGTTGGCTTTTGAACTGAATGCTGATAACATGCTGGAAGGTCTCCCTTCTTTAGCTGAGAGGACACAGTGTCTGTAATTTCCAACAAAAATGTAGTTTGGACTCATCTGACTATAGAAGGCTTTTCCACTTTGAAACAGTTCGCTTTAAATGAGCTTTGGCCCACAGAACATGATGGCTCTTCTGGACTATTTCCACAGGCTTCCTTTTTTGCATTTACTTCCCACCTGCAGATAGCATGACTGAGTTCTAGACATTCATCAAAACTCCTGGTATAAAATGAATCCTCTAATGTGAGTCTACAGTACTAAAACTTTTCAAAAGTGGAACAATGCACTGCTCATTTCATATGCAAATATGTCACTCAGTCAGAGCATTGTGCATTACGAATGCATATCCTAGTATAACGACCACAGGCATATACAGATATAGTTTTAAACAGTTTTAACTCAAATCACTCTTGCATGTATATAATTATTTATTTGGTGAGAATAATAAACAAGATAATTACTTTTCCCTTTAAATGTTTGCAGGTCTGAACACTGTCTGCAAAAAGTCGATTTTTAATCATAGTGCAGACTTGTATTGTTATAATCTCAGCCCTCAGAGCACAGCTTACAATTTCTTATTCTAAATCTATAACAGACATGAAATATGCCTCCCTTACATCCGTTCATAGAGGAATTCTTTCTGACCGCAAGATCTCTGACAATCATGTCTGTTACAATAGACTCATTTTTGCTAGCCAGAACTGTCTGACCTGTGATCTCAAATTATAGAAATATCTGTGATCTCATTTTTGTGCACTGTGAAAGAAATTTTAAACAAAAAGACAATTTTCAAGGATGAAATGACATTTAATAAAAGTTGATGTAGTGAAGTAAAAAAAAATACAGACTTGAGTATCAAGACAAAGTGTTATGTATAAAAGAAGTACTTGATAAAAATATACAATTTGAGAAACAAATGTTACATTTGTATGCCTTTTTATGTAATACTTGTGTGTGTGTGTGTGTGTGTGTATATATATATATATATATATATATATATATATATATATATATATATATTTGGAGTAACATGGAGAAAATCATTAATACATAAATGCAAGACCATTACATAAGTAATTGTTTAAATGTTTACAAACGGTAACTTTGTGATTACAGTACTTTGCAATTCGTCTTACTGAATCATGAAATACTATCCTACTTAAAAAAACAACAATATTGAAAAAGTCTCACACTTTGGTTTTACATTTTTCAAAATATTTTTTTTTTTATTAACAACTCAAATTTATTTTCTGCAGCTCTTTGTTTCTGAACATTGAGTAAACTCCAAAAACAAAATGTTCTTTCATTGTTTATTTAATTTTCGAGCCACAGCTGGTCCTCGTCTTTGGCTTTGGCGTGAGTGGTGTAGTTCATAATTTGCAGCGTTGTTCGAATAGCAAGGACCAAAAAACAATCACAAGCATATAGTTATGCTGAGTTTCGAATCACCAACATTACAATCATCATAATTAATCCAATCAGTCCAAACACCAGGGAAGCAATGTTCAGGTTCTTTGCTTTCCTGGAGGATTCTTGAGCTTTTCCACCATCTCCAAGTGAGTTGGCAGTGTCTGCCTACAATAGTAATAATAATTAATAAAAGCACATAAAACATATGCACTATTTTTGTTATTTTCATTGATTTATAAGAGCTGTAAATTAAATCAGTTACTTACTCTGCATGAGTAGATGATTGCTGCAATACCAAGTGGCAAACAGCAACAAAGGTGTTGAAAATGGACCAGGCAAGATAAGTTGGCTCATTCCTGCGGGATGTATCCATTTTTCCAAGCTCCATTAAATTTGCTTCCAAACAGGTCAAGCTTCAGGTTCAGTTTCGTTGCAGGGTGGGACAAGGCACTGGTTTAAATAGGGAGGGCTGCTGTCGGAGAAAGAGAAGAAAAAATCCAGGGGGAAGGGAGTGGTATCAACTACATTTTTTTTTTTTTTTCTCATGGTACTTGCACGCTATATCAAGTTACTTATCAACTGTGTCTATACTTTGAGTCTGCAGTCATTACTGCAGTTTCCACCTGATAGTACAAATTTATATCTTTATAAAAGTTCTGACAAAGTGCCAAACTGACTCTGAGGACATTTTTGCTCTCCCCATACAGAAACCACTTAACTGTATAAACAACAGCTTTCCGGAATGCCAAGTGGAAATTTGAGAAATGCAGCTGTTGAATTCAAAAGGCACATTTGCTAACGATTACAAAATTACTCTCCATTTTAAAATAGTGCGGCTGTTGTTGTTATTAAGCAGTGGTTTATACAGATATAGTTTTATTCAGTTTTATATGAATATGTATATAAATTTAATAGTAACAGCTAAAGTATACTTTAATACTGACTTTTGAGGGTCTGTTACTCATTTTAGGATTCTAGGGGTGTGGTGTGGGTGAACATGAAAGCGAAGTTGAGGCAATGCAAAATGTCTGCCTTACAGACAGGGAAGAAAATGACCCATCTGAAAATGATCCCAGGGGCAATTCAGAGTTTTATGAGCATCTGTCTTTGATTAAGAAAGTTATGTGTAGGATGGATTCAAACCCATATACTGGGCTACTGCCTATATGAACCTATAGCAGCTCAGCTAGAGGGGGTTGTTACCACCTAAAAAGACCTGCCTTTTCATTTAATAACATTTAATTCTATTTTATTCATTATAAATACTACCTCATACCTAAAGCAGGACAACAAAGCTTTTTTTGTCAAATTTGGCATTGCTTCGCTTGCACCTTTAATAAAGAGAACAGGAGGAGGAGAGCACGGGGGAGAGTCGAGGCTGATTTTTAAAACATTACGTGCAAACTAGTCTAGTTATGCATTACTTATGAAAGGAAATAAAAAAATCACATGATGCAATGTCTTGATGCAAATCTTGCCTTCTACTATTTTCCAAAGCCGTTTGATTTTAGTGAACTCTTTCAAGAAACCAGCTTGAGACGATTTGAGCTTTTTGACATGGTAGCACATTGTCCTGATTGGAGTAGCCATCACAAGATGGTTACACTGTGCACATAAAAGGATGGACAGAATCACCAAAAAACACTTATTTAAACTAAGGGGCCCGAAGTGTGACAAAAAATATCCCCCACATCATGACACCACCAGCCTCAACTACAAGGCAGGGAGGATGGATCCATGCTTTCAAGTTTTCCATGACGCTATCACTCAAATGTTGCAGCAAAAATCAAGACTCAAGCAACCTGTTTGGGTGAGTTTGTGTTAATTGTAGCCTCAGTTTCCTGTTCCTGTCTGACATGATTGGTGTGGTCTCCTGCTGCAGTAGCTTCAACGTTAGATGTTTTGTAAACTCAGAAAAGCTCTTCCGCTCATCTACATTATAACGAATGGTGAGTTATAAACTAGCCTGACCCAGAATGCAATGCTCTTACTGCATATTTTTTCTTCTTCAGACCATTCCCTGTAAAAGCCTGAACGTGAAACTCACAGTAAATCATCAGCTTCTGAAGTACTCAGATCAGCCCGTTTGACACCAGCAACCATGTTGCATTCTTGTGCTTGATTTAAACTTCAGCAGATTGTCCTGACCTTGTCTACATGCCTAGATGCATCGAGTGTCTGCTATGTTGACTTGATTAATTAGATATGTGCTTTAATGAGCAGTTTTACCTGTGAAGAAAGTGTCCAGTGAGTGTAATTTATGTGTAGCAATGGAATGTGTTATCCATCTATCTCCAGGAGGGCACAACAACCTTACATTTAAATCCTATAAAAGTTTGTCCTCAATGAAAAGCCTGACACAAAGAGGATTCTTGTCTTGTAAACAATAAGAAACATTCTTCAGTGTACTTCTTCCATGCAGTAGATTTATTACTTGGTTTTGTTTATGTTGAGATGTTAATATTCCAGCTTGCTTCACTTTCAGTAACATTCTGGAAAGTGAAAGAAAAGAATGTCAAGAAAAGAATTTTCTTGTGTATTTTAGAATGATTTCATTTTTCTGTTGCTGACCTAATAAAATGTAATTATTTAACATATAGCATATACTGCTATTTGCTTCCTATACAGCCATCATTTCGTACCCCTTGATAAAATTAGCTAAGGTTACCTTTTCAAAAGAAAACAAAAGCTCTCAAATTGGACCTAAAGCAGTATGAAAGCTTGAAATCAGAGCAGAAAGAAGAGAATTCATGTATTATACATGTAGTGTTCAGCTCTGCAGTTCAATAGGATGTTCCTGAAGAATGCCACTGCATGAATCCAAAACATGCTCTGTTAAAAAATGCGCTTTTCCATATTGTTTGTCAGTCTGAAAATGAATCTATTATTTAGGTAGCTAATTCTTTTTGCTACAAAGTCTTTATCAAAAGCAACCTGCTCTTTAAAATAACTAATGTTCAACTAATTATAACTTGGTTCAAAGTTGCTGAAGTGTGAATGTTTGAGGCCAGTTATGCCTTAAGGCATACTAATTTTCAGTGATGGTTTAAGATGAGCAGCATTGAGACTGTGTGCCTTTTCTAACAAAAAAGAAAAAACCGAAGGACAAGATGTGCAGGCTTCTAACAGTTGATGTCTTTCTACCAATACGTATCCAGCTGGTTTGTATGTACAGCAGTATTCTAGACATGCGATATTACGACGATATTATTACGAGTTCAGTTCTTCTGAAACCTTGCCCTTGTCTCAGTGAACACCTTTCATTTCCTTCTCCAGGTTGTATTATCCTTTATCGGTGATGTGCTTTGTGTATTGGCCAAAGCAGTTATTGCCTTGTCCCACTGAAAGCGTTAGGAGATATAATAGACCTAGGCCTCGTTCTAAAGGCCTAGTTATACAACAAAAATAAATATAATTTTTTGCAACTATGAATATTACTATGAGAACAACACTGGGTGACACATGACATATAATGATATTTTTGCTTATTTCTATTCTTATTATCCGTAATGCACATTAAAGCGTGTTGTGTTACATTTTGGGATATTTTTATGCATTACTATTTTGCAGTTTCCTTGTGTTACCCTGATGATGTTTTGCAAATACAATATGACGCTTCGGACAATATATAGGAGGTTTTTTAAGAATGCTGTAGTGTGTGTGTTCACTGCTCATGGCTGTGTGTGCACTTGGAGTTCACCCAAAAATGAAAATTTTATGTTTATCTGCTCACCCCAGGACATCCGATATGTAGGTGACTTGTTTCTTCAGTAGAACACAAATGAAGAACTCTAACCGTTACTGTTATAATGGAAGTCAATGGGCACGCAATCGTTGAAGGTTAAAAAAAAACATGCACAAAAAATTCCAATTAAACTTGTTTGTGACGATACACTGATGTCCTACTGAAGAAACAAAGTCACCTATATCTTGGATGCCCTGGGCTAAGCAGATAAACATCAAATTTTCATTTTAGGGTGAACTATCCCTTAAATGCAGAGCACAAATTCCATGTATGGGACATGTGTGGTAATGCACTGTATGTCATGTCACTTTTCTGTTCAGTTTCACTTTTTTTTTTGCATTTTTCTTGATAGGACATGAAGGGATTGGGAGAGAGAGAGGGGGATGGGATTGGGAAAGGTCCGTGAGGCGGGATTTCTCTGGAAATCACAAATCCTGAATCATAAGTGGTATTTGTTGCGTCATGCCACGCTGCATCCAGTGTACACAGCATCACTGATTATAATGAGTTCTATGGTATTTTGTCATGCTGCTCTCGTCTGGTGTAGACATGGTGTAACATTGATTTTGTTTTGTTTCACAGAACTAATCATTACCTGGATTCCGTACATATTAGTGGAGCAGAGCTATCAAATTAAGGTTTGAGACCTTTTTGGTGTTGGAGCGTGTTTGTTTTAGTGATTTTAAATATCACTATTGGCTGCCAAAAATCACTAAACCCACCTTTAAGCTTCTCAATATTCGGCCATTGTTAGGATGGGCTAACGACATTGCAAAGAAAACAGTGTGTGTTTTGACAAAATAATTAAAATAAAACAGTTAGGCTTGGCCTAAAAACTATGAATTACACTATTTGCGTACACAAGGAAATTTTAGAAATGGGGTCCTATATATTTGCCCACATTTACCTTTGTATTACCTGTTTATTATTAGTGCCATAGCTAACAGAGCATGAAGAGTAGACATGTTTCATACGTCATATATTTTTCAAAGAACTTCTAAATTTAAATCAGCCACATACTACTAGGTTCCTATTGCTTCTCTTTCTTTGAACTTAGCATTTCCCTGACACAAATCTGTTTACATATTCAGAGCTCACTTCTTCTGAACATGTAAAATTTAAATTTTATTGTTTATTATTACATTGTGTATTACATTTGTAATGAGCTTTACCTTTCAATATATTAATCTGCTCAAATATCCTGATAGAAGCACCTAACCCTGATCATAAGCCTAAAATAGACATTTCTGACAAAATTCCCTTCAAATCGGATTGGTTGATTGGAATGTTCATCCAGGAACATCTTGTACTTAGTGAAATCATGCTTACGTCCTGATATTGCTTTTCAACAAAGTTGACCTAGGAACACATTAAACTCAGGTTCTGCCAATTAGGACATGCAGATGGTTGTCATGGTAATAAACACTGTAAACAGCAACCGCTGGCGTGTCTGCACTTTAATTGGCATCTTGTATATGAAAAGCGTTTTATGGGGCCCTTGGTATTTATAGGCCCAAGGCAGCCACCTAACTTTACCTAATGGGTCAGTCCGCCCCTTGCCTACTGCTGCAGTTGGATTATGCCATAAACTACTATTTGTTCCCACAACCAGCACTTGATAGGACTGGAAGCAATGGGGTCAAAACAATGACAATATACAAAAGAAATCTAAAATCTCTAAAACCAAATAAAACTATTCATGACAGATAAAACAGTATAGAACAATTTTTTTCTGTTAATTGTTTTTAAAAGCACATATTTATGCCTTATTTTGCGCCACCATATTCTAGATTCATTAACACTACTCAGCCTAAACATAACAACTACAACAACTTTTGACTTAGGGGCAGTCGTGGCCTTTAGAACCTCGACGTGTTCCTGGATCACCATCTTTGTTGACCCTGGAACAACATTGTGATTAACCAATAAGATTTAAAAATCCAGTTTATAGTTTTGTGAAATTTAGGCTTACAATTAGTGTATGGTGCATGTACAGCAGTGTCATTTATCTATCATTTCCTCTGATTTTAGGCATTACTCATGGGTAAGGTTAGGTTTACCATAATTCCAAACAGTTGCAGACATGTTTTTATATTTTACAGTAGGTTTTAAGGCAGCATGTTTCTCTTACACCTGTCAGCATCACCCTAGGAAACAGTTGCTATAGATGTTCAGGAAAATAACAAGGTGTGATTCATCCCTGAAGAAAACAGCTCAAGAAGATGAGGTACAACATCTATTACCATCTTGTGATTCCTTCTTTTTCTTAGCACTGTTGAGCTTAGCCATAATGGAACAGGAAAGCCCTGCATGAGGACTTGTGGTGCTTTTACCCTTACAACTAACATGTCAGACAGGGGCCGGGTTCACAAACTGCATTTCACCTACAGCACACAGACTTGTTATAAATTGTTTGACTTTGCCATGTATCATTGATAAACTTTCTCACAATAATCATACAGGTTCTAGTCCTAGTTCTATTCTGGTCCATCAACCTGGGAATGGCATTGCCTGTGGCAGTTACCGCTGCAGAAACTTCATTAGTTGAGGATGAAAAATGTTCCTTGGTCAGTGAGAATCTCATCTGAAATCCACTCTATTCAGTGGTTTTCAGAGCTGGTCCTGAAAACCCACAACTCTGCACATTTTCTATGTCTGTCTTGTTTAAGCACACCTGATTCGGAACATCAGCTCATTAGGACAGAACTCCATGAACTGAACTATGCATGTCAGATAAGTGGGATTCCAGGACCAGAACTGGACTCTCATACATGAACAGGAGCCACCTCAGCACTGCACATTTAGAATGTCTCCTAATGTGCAAGGTGCATTTCATCTTGTCTGCATGTTTTGAATGTTCTGTTGCACAATAAAGGAAGCTGTGTCTTCATTGGAATGAAGTAGACCTAAGGAAAATAAAATACATATTTTTATATATAATTATTAATAATTATTATTTATTATGTATTAATATAAAACATATTATTATTATTATTATATGTTTATAATATTATTATTACAGGATCTGGTTTACAGTGGAGTGTAACATTAAGCGGAGCGTTTGCTTTGGCTGTTAGTGACTGAGTGCATAACATGCCCTGTCAGTCAATTCTGCACTGATGGGATTCAGCTCCAAAGATTTTACATACTGGTAGCTCTTTGATCACTTGGTGAATATGACAGAAAGCTGCAGAACGTAGTCAGTATAGAGGCAAGAAGTGTTGTGTTATGGTATATTTCCAGGCAAGTGTATTGGAACAGGGTGGAGCCAAACTGTACAGGAGCAGAATTAGATACTCTTGATCTCGATGTTGTTGCAGAACAATGCAGTAAAAGCCTTAGAGAACTAGTTGGCATAATAACTAGGAAGAACTGGTGAACAGAGTCTGTCCTTTTTAAGTGGCGTTGACGTTGTCTGTGTAGATCATGAATAATGGTTATAGAGGAACATTGTAGGTAGAAAAAAAACAGGTAAAAAAACCCCCCAAAAAGATAAACCTTAGATCATTGGTGTTCAGTCCTGTTCCTAGAGAACCACCTTTCTGTAGAGTTTTACTTCAACTTAAATTAAATACACCTTTACAATTAATTAAGTACTAAGAGCAAAGCTGCTTTAAGGCAAGTCTCCAAGGTTAGAAAAAAAGGCATAGGCATGGGTGTTTCTCACAAAGAAGGCATCATAAAATGTTGCTGAAGGCTGTCTCGGTAGGAAGGATCCTCGGAAGGCAGGTTTTATTTTGAGTCCTTCATTCAGCAGAATTTGAAAGGATGTATACTTTGCGACCTCTGATCTCCCACAATCCTTTGCACACTTTCCAAAAAATTACAGTACAGAGCTTGACTAACTTTATTATGAAATGTAAGACAATAATAGTAATCATATCTTTTGATCTGGTGTTCTGGTTACTCACTTGACATTAAAGTGCCAATATACAAGCCACTGGAAGGCTATATCATTTATAAATAATATAAAGACTTGTAATACAAAGTACTGTTCCAAAATTAAGTTTGCATAACCATACACATTTACTAGACTGTCTGATTCTAGGGTTTAATGCAGAGGAAGACTCTAGCCGACTCTGCCTGAAGGACTAAATGAGGAGGAACACAGTCTTCACACTGAGAAGCTCCTTATAGTATGCAGAGAAGGAGAGCAGAACTACTTCTGTGGGGAAACAGCTTATCATTTAATGAATCATCAGCTAATCTTCAACATGTTTGCCGTTAAACATTTGTTTGGGATTTATTTATTTTTAGAGCTCATACAGAAAAAAATTGTTTTACAAGGAAGGTCAAAGACAATACCACAGGTAGGGTTCCGTCTAAGGTGCTTTGAATTCATTTCTGTGATATCTGCGAAGAGTTATAGACTGTTGCACAACTGAACAGCAATTCAGTGACAGCTTTGATGTGATTGGCACGTGATTGGCTGACCTTGATATCTTCCAGTTATTAATGTTGGAGTAGGTTGAAGCTAAACTCTGAACAAAAAGGTACCCTTTAAGAGTAGAACACTATGGTATAATTTGACAATAATATCTCATTGTCAAGAACATATTCATCATTATAGATAGGTAGATGAGTTGACCTTTTCTCCACATGCTTTAAAAAGGATCTTCAAAGACAATTTAATCTCACCCAGGGGTGCTTAATCCTGCTCCTAGAGATCTACCTGCAGAGTTTAAATTCAAATCTAATCTAATCAAACACACCTGAAACAGATAATCAGGGGTTTGGGATTCATATAAAGATAAAAGATAATACCGTTAAAGCTGTAGTATTAAATCCTATACCTGTAGGGCCTTCTCCCTGCAGAATTCAGTTCCAGCCTTATTCAAACACACCTCAACCAGCCATTACAAACAAGTGTATTAAAGTAGGTCGGTTCTAATGGTGCATTCCATTTGTACTTGAAGTTCAGAGTTCCCAGTAGGAACTTTGAACTGGAACATCTTTCAAATTGGAGTTTAGATTCAGAATCTTGCAGGAATCAGAATAACTTCAGAATCCAGTATGTCTGCTTAGAGCATATATAATAATATATTGGTTATTAACAAACCCAGTGGTGCACACAGTACTATCCATGGCTGTATTTGCAAACAATAAATGCCGCTTTCTGCCTTCTCTACTGGAACACGGTCCACGTCATTGATTTACACCCCGTAGTAAAAGAGGGTTGATGCTGAACTCTGCAGACTTTAAATGAGTTATTCCACACAAGCAAATTAATAATTTTGCCAAATTCTGTACCAAAGTTTCATGCAAACACTTTACACTTTACACTTAATTATTATAGTGGTATAATATTTTATTAAAACAAGGGAACTGAGATTCATGCACTGATATAATGCATTAGCCATTTATAAAACATGCAAAATTGCACCAAAATTTCACTTTACAAACTCTTTTTATTGTTACACTTACCAGCATCTTCATCCTGGTATTGAGTGTTGTCAGAACTCCAGCAGGCCTCTTTCTCTGATAAGGTTTTGATCAGTTTGAATGTAGTCAAGGATTATAGTCAAGTCTAATTTAAATTATGAGTAATTTGTAGTTTGAAAGGTTGAAGTTCTCTTTTATGTGTGTGTTGTGCAATTAAGTAGTTTGTGCGATACAGTTGTCTGAATCAGGGCCGGAGGACAGACTGCTCCGCTTTGAAGTGTTGTTCAGGTCAAAACCCAATGATAGTACAGTCCTTTTAAGTGGTGATGGGTCTTAGTCTGGGTCTCTCCAGGGGGTGTTACTGATTTTCTGAAGTGTGTCTCAGGGGAAATGTCAAACTTCATCAGCACTGCTTACTTCAGATTGTTGTTGGTTCAGGAGGACTTTCTGTTCATGCATTTGTCTAGTGCAATTTAGTTCCCTTTAATCACACTCCCTTCACCTAAAAAACATTTGGGGTGCCTCTTGTTAAAAAATCATGTTCATAATGTATTATATTGTGATAAAACTTTAAAGGAAATCATCCAGCCTTTAAATGTTTATGCAGTCAGCCTGGTCTACTGAATACTTTACTTAACTAACTTCAAAATCAAACCCCACCCCAAAATGAAAGTACTGTCATTAATCACTTAACCCCCTGTTGTTCAAAACCTGTAAAATCTTCATTTTTCTTCAGAACACAATTTTTGATGAAAACTGGGAGGCTTGTGACTGTTCCACTGACTTTAAGTAAATTACACTGTAAAACATTATTTACATTTTTAATCGGGTTAAATTTCGTATATGTGCTGGCCTTTCAATTATACATGTCACGAATGTCATAAAATAATACTGGGATATGAGTATAATTGCACTTCTACATTCAACATTTTAAAATTAAAGATTTTAAAAAAGGCAAAACCTAAATAAGCAGTACCGCCGCTCCCTAATACAGAGTACACAGTCTGTGTAGGGCACCAACTTCCAGGGAGGAAACCTTTCGTTTTAAATGAATAATAATATATACACAGATAAAAATCTAAAGATAAAAACATGATATATAGGCTAAATATAATTATAAAACATGTATTTTATGATAGCGCTGTGCAGTATAAGCAAATCTGCACCAGCGCCTGTACATCATAAAAAAGAATTAGAATTTTAACAGTTATAAATTTCATCACTATTCTTACTTATATTATGCTCATGACTTGCGAATATAATGCTCCAGTTAACTGAAATAAACCAGGCTTGATGGCGTACAAATCCAGGCTTGATGGTGTACAGCCTACAAATGGGTCCTTCGGAGGATGCAGCCTTTAGTTTGAGAAATGGCCAACGTTTGCGGCTGAATACAAATGATCATAATTGATGGACAACTGTATCAGGGTACAATTTTTTTTTTGAGGGACGGAGCACAACAGTACTATTCTGGTTAGGTTACTCATTTGGCCAGCAGCGGCCCTGAAATAAGCTATTTCTCACTCACAGCAACTAGAGTAGAGGTAAATATATGTAGGCTAGGTTATATTTATTAAATATTAAATATTAATGATGTCTCCTCATCACTCCCCAGAATAAAATGCGACTGTAAAACGTAGTCAGCAATTTATCAATACACAATCATTGCACAAGATTTGTTATTAATCATTAGAAATTTCTGCAAATTGTAACGTAGTTGGATTCAGTGTTGTTGTTTCGTGTCCCATGTATTTGGTGTGCCCTAATTTCAGTTAATTGTCTTATTGTGTTCAGCTGTGTCTTGTTAATTTAGTAATCTGCTTTGTGTATTTAAGTCCAGTTTGATTCAGTTCAGTTTGTCCGTTCATTGTCATTTATCGTGTGGCTACGTTCTGCCTGCCTGTCTGAGGATTAAAGACTTTGGGAAGTTATACTCGTCGAGACACAAATATAGTGAAACTGCTGTCTATCCTACTTAAACCCATTCAAACATAGTGACAGCACAGTTGTTTGGAACTATTGAGATATAATGACTCTGGTTCAACTGTAATGTTATGAATTTACAATGCTTTTTGTACACAATGAGAACAACTATAAAATAAAGAATAACATTTTTTTTCAATAATTTGGCACCTAGCATCAGTGTAGCCCCATTTTAGAGTATCGTGGGCACAAACAGCGTACACTGTTTTATATCAGCCATGCCAGGAGGATACGTCTTCTTCATATATTTACACTTATGTGTCTGTGAGGCACACAGAACAGCATACACAGTTTGTGTCTAATGGATACTCTCCAAAATGGTGCTATGGTGGCAGATGGACTAGTTTTTCTGGACTTTGACAGTTATGTTTCTTAGGTCAATTTATCTACTAATTTATCTAAAATGTGTGTAAGTTGTTACTTTTAATTACAAACTGCAAAAAAATTCTCAGTGTTTCTACCTTGAGCCTGGTTGCATGTTATCAAAAACAGCCTACTTCAATGCTATGCAAAATATCTATTTACAGTGTGTATGGAAAGTATTCAGACCCCCTTTTTTCACTCTTTGCTATATTGCAGCCATTTGGTAAAATCATTTAGTTAAAAAACACCTGAAGGACCAAGATAGAACTTTTTGGCCTTAATTCTAAATGGTATGTGTGGAGAAAACCAGGCGCTGCTCTTCACCTGTCCAATACAGTCCCAAAAGTGAAGCACAGTGGTGGCAGCATCATGCTGTGGGGGTGTTTTTCTGCTGCAGGAACATGATGACTGTTTGCAATCAAGGGAAAGATGAATGCGGCCAAGTGCTCAGGACCTCAGACTGGGCCAAAGGTTCACCTTCCAACAAGACAATGACCCTAAGCACACAGCTAAAATAATAAAGGAGCGGTTTCACAACAACTCAATGACTCAATTCTTGAATGCCCCAACCATAGCCCTTGAGCATCTCTGGAGAGACTTGAAAATGGCTGTCCACCAACTCTTCAACCTGACAGAACTACAGAGGATCTGCAAGGAGAAATGTATTAGATCAAAAGGGTGCTTCTACTAAATACTGAGCAAAGGGTCTGAAAACTTAGGACAATGTGATATTTCAGTTTTTCTTTTTTTTATAAATATGCAAAAATGTGCAATTCTGTGGTTTTCTGTCAATATGGGGTGGTGTGTGTACATAAATGAGGAAGAAAATGAACTTCAATGATTTTAGCAAATGGCTGCAATATAACAATGAGTGAAAATTTTGAGGGGTCTAAATACTTTCCATGCCCACTGTATATAATAGGCATCCATTTATTGATGGACTTTTATTCCACTGGTGGCTACATATAATTGTTTCTGATTTGTGTGATCCAAACACTTTCAATAACTCCAGAGAATTGTAAAGTAATATCAAAATGTATTGAAAAAAGATCTGTATTGAAAAGTTCTTCGTTGTAAAACCTGGAAAGAAGCGTTGAATATAAATATGACAAAAAATGGCATTCAGTTCAATCTAGCATGAACAGTCAAAATCTAATTTATATCTCAGTTATGAGTCATTTATAACCAAACTTTACAAACAAATGACAAAGTCAACAAAAAAGCAGAATGAGACATAAATACTTATTCTCAATAAATGATGATAGCTGATTACTTACCTTAGCATCAGAACTCCTGGTAATATTCATCAAATAGTTAATAATTCTTTAATGTTTAACCACTTTGAACTCTTTCTCTCTTTAGAATGTTAGTAAATAAAGCAGGATTTTGATTATTGATCAACTATAATTCATCGATTAATTTTATAAATGTTTTTAAAAATAGCACAAAACATAAAAATTTCGATTAAATATAAGAATATAAGTGATGCTTGTACAGATCAGACCAAAGGGGCAACAAGGACACAAGATCAACACTCTGCCTCAATTTTATGTGATCAGACAGATTGTGACTGTGAGCATAAATCAGATTAGGCAGGTCCTGTTTCTCCCACTCTCTGTAGTCTCATTAGATACTAAAGCATTCGTGTCATCTCAAGTTTGAGGGCCATTCTTTACACTTGACAGGATGCTCTCATAATCCTCAGGCCACATAACGCTGCTATCAAGCGAAATGGCTAACAGCAGATTTACTAATCATCTAAGGGCACTTGAAATGTAATATAGCCCACTGATAGCAATGTTTACTTGCCCACTCTGTCTGTATTGTTTTAGTGCCCAGCTCACTAATGGAATTATGCTAATCAGGTAACAGTACAAGCCCAGTGAATTAGTGCTGAACACGCAGTTTGCATCTGGCAATTCTTCATCTTGTGGGGTGGTGCATCAATTAATGAACACTTTATACGATTCATAGATTAAGTAATGAATAAATTGTTCATTAAATACGTCATAATTTATTAATTCCCTGGTAACATATTATGTTAACTAATGAAGTAAATTCATATGTTAAAGGGATACTCCACTCCAAAGTAAAAAAAAAAAATTGGTCATTCTAAAAAAGCTTTGTTTGTCTTCAGAACACAATTTAAGGTATTTTAGATGAAAACTAAAATAAACTAAAACTGTTTCTCTGCAATCAATGTAGTGCCATTTTGGAAAATATCCACTGATGTTTTTGTTCAGATCAAAGCGTAAATATGTGTAGAAAACCTATTGCAGCTGACAGAAGAGTGTATGTAGTTTGTGTGTAGTGGATATTCTTCAAAATGGATCTTTTTTTATAATGTACAAAATATTCTTGTCGCATTATAACATTCATATGGCAGATGGACTACTCAAACTATTTTTTTCATGCTTTTCTGCACCCTGACAGTATAATTTATTTAACAGTCAATAGGACAGTCACAAGCCTCCCGGTTTTCATTTAAAACATCTTAAATATTTTCAGAAGACAAACAAAGCTTTTGCTGTTTTGGAACAACATGGGATTAAGTGATTATTAACTAACTGTCAAGTAATATGTCACGGTGGTCATAGATTTTGAATTAGTTAGTCATGTGCCTCAACTAGTAAAGTCACAACTAAACGATAGCCATTTAAATCATTAGTTAATGATTAATTAAAGCAGACAGCTGAAAGTTGAAATGCATGCTTCAACCCATTGTAGTAATTAACATGATTTACACTACTAATATAATATGTCATTAGGGAATTAATACTTTATGACACATTTAACTAATAAAAATGCATCAATTACTTTCTCTATAAATCATATTGTATAAATAATGTAATGTTCTTTTGTTGCTGATGCAGTATTTATTAATAAATGGCTTAGTTCTTCATCCCTCGGTTTCACAGACAAGGCTTAAGCTGTTTCAGCTGAAAACACACCAGTAACGCTTTTTTTAAATGGCATTTTCATAAAATTTACTTTGATATCCTACTTAAACTATAGCCTAATCCTGGTTTAGTCTAAGCCCTGTCTGAGAAACCGGGCCTATTAGTTATACATTAACTTACATGATTATCTGTGCATTTGTTAAGCATGAATTAATTAAGTGTCATCGCATTATAAAACTTTACAATCATTACATTGCTGCAATCCAGACCCTTGAACCGGCTTTATTTAAAATGCAGTGCTTGACTGCACCACACATCTGGATATATTTATAATGATCTTCTCCATCACTTGATTACTATTTGATTATAGCCATTAAGCTTAATGTGACTTCTTTTCCAGTTGCAGGTGGTGGCACTTAAAACAGCACAAATCAATTTTAAATACTAATAAATAATTTTTAGTGTGTAAGAAATGCAGTGTCCATAGCAATGTATTATGTCACTTCTTTTCGTATACATATTTTATTATGTTAAATATGAAAGTAGGCATGTCATGTTTGTCTGGGTACATACTAATTTATTTTCTTGTTCACTGGCATTTAAAAATACAGTTGTATATTGCACACCATATTAGAGCGAATTAGTTCAGCCTCGCTTCTTAATCTAAAACGTTTTCTTAGTGTGGAGATAAGTGTTCAGGTAGAAGAGGTTATGGACCCTATAAGTCAAATTCAAAGAAAATTATTAGAAATGTGGGTTTCCTCCTCAAATTAAAGAAAAGATCCCATCCTAAGAAAAAAAGGGATTTAGGAAGCAACATTGTTTTAGTATAATGTCTAGTAAAATGAACTATTTTACATGCAAAGCCATAAAGTATATTGATATTATGAATAACAAGCTTTGTGATAAAATTATCATTTGCCAACTCCAATTGAAGAATGAGACAATAATTCTAATTTACTTAATGCAGCCTAATGTGCATAGATAAGAGGTGTGTCTGTACTGCAAAGACTGCCAATTACTACTAATTTAAATATGTATCAGCGTCTGGTGTAACTGCAGCGTGATTAGTTTAAAAAAAAAACCCTGATGCAAAAGCAGCTCAGCTGTTAAGTGAATTCATCCTTGAATGTTAATCATAAATACGGGCAGTGGCGTTGGAAGAGAAAAATGGATGCACATTGTTCACATTATTTTCATAGATGGAGAGGGAGAAGCCTAAAAGCAAAGTGGGATTCTAATCTCTATCCGTGGGAGTGTTCTTTCTCTTCTTGGTGTTAATTTGGTGTGATCCCCATCCCATCGGCCTTTATTGTGCTCTGATCCAGAAAGGCGAGCAGTTCCACAGTGCTCCCCCTTCTCTCTCATATACATCTCCTTTTTTTCTCTACTGCTGTGGGGGCATCAGGTGGTGTCAGAACTCATCAGGCTGAAGGCATCACCAGTACCAAGTGCAGTTCATCTGATTGTCACATCTAGAGGAGACTCGCAACATCCTAACAATGGAGATAGTTGAGAGATTTAGAGACGGAGAGCGAAAACGTGTACGGGGTTGTGACCTGTGTGCTACTAACAGACAATGATTTATCCACCCTGATGCCCTGTTTTCAAAGTGATTTGGGAGTGACTGAAGCGGTGCGGGATACTTTCACTGGATTTACTGCTTGCTCCCAGGTTCTACAGCAAACTACTACATTTTCATGACACAGCCTTTAAATGTAAATGCATTTTGCTAATAATCCACAGCGGTGAGGACAAGGAGACTAGAACGGCAAACATTAACGTTTTCCTTGATTCAAATTTACAGTTTTTGTTCTGCTTTAACAATAACGCAGCCGTCAACGTTGACTTGAAACATTGCAAAGTATTTCATCAGCCGAGACAGAGCTGCTTCAGCATCAGGTATCTAGGTTATTTGGGGGGATGTAAAAGATTCCACTAGAAAGAACGAGTAAATTGAGACCGTAGTTCTTTGTACAAAGCAAATTTGGCATTCGCCTAAATCTGTCGTTTGCAGTAACACATCAGATCAACATACAGAAACGGGCCCACCGAGTTCTTCTTGACGTTTCATTAGTGTAAGCTGATGTTTTTACCCTCTTCAGTATAGTTCGCAATTCAGAGGGATTTTCGATGATTCGATCACAAGTGGCCAGTCTAGATGCATTACCGTTTTCAGCTAATATTAACATCAGATGTATTTTCTGTGACCACTAATGTTCAGATTTAATCAGTTTCTTAAATCATCACACTCTACATCTGTTTTGTGGGAGTGCCAAATGCATTGCACAATTACTATTAACCAAATGAACCCATGTTGCGAGGCTTGCGGGTAAAAGAAAACAAAAAGGAAAGTAGCTGAAAAAGGAGGCCAATGAAAAACATTCAGCTGTAAGCAACATGTTTTGGCCTTGGAGATTTTGACTAATTAACATAAATTATGAAATAATTATTATGGACACAAACGGCATGTAAACAGTTATTAGAATATTAGAATACATCTCGTCTCGTTGGGTGGTTGCAAACAGTTTAGCAGAAAAGCTGAAATATTTAAATGCACAGAAAATGCTGCATATGCTTCTGGCAGCAACTCCAATATTACTCTAGAATTGACTTCTAGCCTGTTGTTTGTCAACTTTACACATACCTTGTAGTCACATGTTTATGAACGCCTCCATTTTTGGAGACTTGGACTCGACTTGATCTGATTACCAATAATAAAAAAAGAGGATGTTAATGCCAGGCTTTAATGGTTACATTCCACTCTGTGTTTTGTCACATCCAGCTGTTTGATGACGCAGTACATGTAAGACCAGATTTTCCTAAACAGGGAAAATCAGCACGAAAGCTCATCCCATAAAAAGCACTTGTGGAAATGGATAAAGGGATAGCTCACCCAAAATTAAAATTCTGTCATTAATTACTCACCCTTACACGGTTCCAAACCTGCAAAACCTTCATTTATCTTCAAACACAAGTTAAGATATTTAGAGCTTCCTGACCTCCCCATAGACAGCAACACTGACACATTAAAAATCACCTTTCTGGGCCTTGAATGTGGTAGTTGTGTTACTGTCTATGCAGGGTTTGGTGGGTTTGGAGCAACATCTGGTTGAATAATTGAAACAGAATAAAAATTTTTGATTGAACTATCCATTTAAAAAAAAAAGTGATGCCGCCACATCATTTCCATTATTTCCAATGTCTGACGCCAGCAGTATTTCAACTATGCACATGCTCTTACTTTTTTGCTGATTAAATTCCCATTTATGAATAAATGTTATGTGTTGTGTATGTAACCATGTATAGTAATGCTCCTGTACATACTAGAAAACATTAAAGATTTATTTGTATTAACACATTAGAATAGAATATTAAAAATGCTAGGTTTACAACAAAAAACTAACAAAAAAACCCCCCAAAACGTAGTAAACAGTATACAAATGTGAATGTGTGAAATCAGTAGCTAGTAAGATAATATTGATTCCAAACCTACAGTAGCCCCAGTCACCCACATTATAAGCTGCTACTCAGTGCAATGCTTTTCATGGTGCAGTGGCAATTTTTAAACCCTTTAGATAGCACTAAATCTGAAAGTGAACTATTTACTATTCAAAGCCTCATTGAAATCCCCTTGATGATATTCCACACTGGAAGGTGATATTTAAATGTCAGTGTAACTGAACAATGTAATGAAAACTCCTGATGATGAACCACAGTTTGACAATAATATTAAAGATGCTACAGAAATGAAATGAAAATGAAATCCAGGTGAATGATCTCATTCATGCATTCAGTTCTCATTGCCTCAAACATCGCCTCCCTAGGGAGCGGGTAACATGAAACAATTAATGTTAATAAAAGTTACTTCTATTCTTTCTGACATCCAATCAGACAGTTTAATTTCAGATGAACAGTGACAGCGGTGGATACATTCCTACATCGGGTTTATGAAAGCAAAGCCAAAATGTAATTTCCAACATATGAATAACAAACAGGATATAGACTACAACTGCATTATGATTTCCTTGTTATTAACGCAACCCTTGACAAACCCTTGACACAGTGGCACACTTGGAGGTAAAGAATTGTTTCTCTAAATAGAAAAAACATGTACTTTGTAAGACATTGGGCCATATTTTAACAATTTAAACGCAAAGTGTATTGGTGCACTCAGGGTGTGTCTAAATCCAGTTTTATTATATTATAGAATTATTATTATTATACAATATTATAATTCTCTTAATAAGTAATGGGTGTTTTTTGGGTGTAACTTGCAATAAATATCAGAGTCTCATCTCTCATTCCCTTTTCAGAGAGGGTTGTGCTCGAACAATGGCGGAAAAGAGGAAACTTTGTTAGTTAAACAATGTGCCGCTTGACGGGAAAAAGAAACTGCGTTGTACTGAAACTAGCAAACACACTTGACCTGCGCCGGGTGAATGATAGGGTCCATTATGTAGCATCTATGGAAAAAGCAATTTACTGTCAGCATGAAATGGAATTTGTGATTTTAATTGTTCACAAAGCCAGTAACATCAACAGCAGCTTGTACAATCACTGATCTTGCTTCTCCATCCATGAGTTTTATGTAAATGTATTTTTACAGATGTTCTGTCGCATTCAACTTATTCTGTGTGTATACATAACATTTATATGGGTATAAATACATGCAAAGGACCAGATGAACATTAATATTAGATTTATCTTTGTCTTTAAGGGACATTAAATATCTGGTAAACTCTTCTACTCATTAATCAGACCATCCAGCTTCTGGATTGGTCTGTAGAAGTATGTAAACACTGCATGGTGTGTTGCTTGCTAGTGTTTGTACTCATGTGTGACTCGATAAATATCTTCTAAATAGAATAAATATTCTTAAAGTACATTTAGTTCACCCTGGAGCAACCCTTCCTGCTTAAGGGCAAAATGGAAATATCTACGGGATCTGGAAAAAGATAAGGATAGGCTGTGATAGGACTAGAAGCAGAAGCACATATGGCCTCCGGTGCTGGCTTTCTAACAGAAATGGCCTGTGGCTGAGAGTCATAGGATTTAGGGTCTGTGTTAGCAAGCCATGGACATCAGTTCATGGCAACTGATGCAATCCTCTATTACCGTTTCCTGCTGCAAGGGGAAGAGGGTAAAGATAGTTGCTTTGGCTGAAATGAATAGGAGAATGTGTTGTATGCACTCCATGCCGAGTCTCTGCTGGCTTTATTATGTAGGCTTAAACATCTGTAACACTGAACTTGAATTGAAAAGAAATTTGCTGAACCTAGTTATAGTCATTTGTTCAGACCAGGTGTGCCGCACAAGTCTTGAAAAGTGAAGCCTTTGCATCTCGATCGTCCCCTGGTGACTAGCTGCAGTTTTGTTCATAAACCCTGCCTAAAGGGAAGTGAGACAAACTAAATAAATTATACTTCAAAAAGTGTTTTTTGTAATTTTAGGTTACTCTTATCATGCTGCTGTATGTTCAAGTGTTCATTTTACTAAAAGGTTTGTTTTAAACTAGTTATTTGATGTTATAAAAATGGGGGGTGGTGTCATGATTGTGAGCTTGTGATTGGGTCTGCGGGAGTTTGGGCAGGACTTTGATTCCTGCTCGATTCCTCCTGTCTGCTGAGAGGTTTGTGTGTTTGTAGCTCTGTGTAGTTTCGCTCTTCAATTTATCACCCTCTATTCTTTAGAGAGCAAATATTATTTATTTATCTACATACCACTGATACTATCTATTAAACTAATTTAACAAATTCGACTGTTCGTCAGCTCGCTTTAAACTAAAACCGTGCAGTGTGTGCCGATCAGCTTATCACTTTCGTTCCCACCCGCGTTTACGCGCCTATTATTGTTTTCTTTTTCACTCTGTTTCATTTTTCCCTTGCGCTCGTTCGCTCCCTTTTTACAAGCTTGTCAAACAAGAGTGGTAAATAAATCTTCCATCACTTAAGGCTTCTCCTTGCATTGTCACTTGCACCCCTTGCCACATGTATAGTTTCTCTCTCTGTCACATATGATAAATGCAGGGAAATAGCTAGGCTGACAGAGAAGATTTTAGAATTAGAGACACGCATCCAAACTTTAATTGAGGACAGAAAGAATTTGAGGGCTGTAGACACTGCTTTGGATGCGACTAGTACACGTGAATCATGTACATTGCTCGGTTCCGGCTTTAGAGCCCATGCAGAAGGGGCAACTGGGTGACCGTGAGGCGCACTAGTCGTGGGTCGAAACAACGGGTGCCCTGGTCAGTCAGCACTTCTTTGGGTATCCTGACTCGACTGGCCAAAAGAAACTCTTCTCTGACGATGTTCTTAGCATTAGCTGGACCCAGGGGGATGGCTTGCGAGTAGTGCGTAGCATAATCTACGATAAGCAGGATGTATTCATGATCCCGGGACGACTTCGGCAGGAGCCTCACCAGAGCCATCTTGAGCCACTCAAGGGCACATCAATGATGGGGGTATTAGTGGGCTGAAGGGAGGATGGCGAGGACGTCCACTTGCACGTTGTGCAGCTGCAGCAAAACTGGTTTACCTCCACATTCAATCCTGGCCAGTGGAACCGGTCCCAAATGCACTGTACTGTATGTTCCAGTCCAGGTTGCCCTGCCATTGGATGACCATGAGCTAATTCCATTACTGTTTTTGTCATGGTCTTGGGTACCACTAAGAGAAGTTTTCCTCCCCTACCTGTGGGTGACGCAGTACAACAGACCCTTCCTGATCACAAAGTAAAGGAGGGGTGTGTGGGGCTGTGGTGATCTGCCCCATCCTCAAAATGTACTTGTTCCCAGCAATTACGTGTCGGTCATCCTCACGCTGTTCCCGTCCAAAGGAACCTCCAGCTGAGACCTGATGAAACACATTGAGATATACATCAGGAATATTAGCAGTGTTTGACTAATCCTCCCTCTTGTTGTCTGACATTGGAAAAAATGGTATTCTGTCAGGTGGTCCCTGACACTTCCTACTTTGCAGATCTTGACTTGGGGCAGTCGGGGGAGATGAGTAGCTCCTTGAACTCTGGCCAGTCTCATCCTAATAGCGGTGGAATCAGAAGATCATGAGATTGGTTCCAGGTACAGCCAAGATCTGCACCTTGCAGGCCAGCACATTGCTTGTGTCCCTGTGTACAAATGTGAGGGGTAACATTTTTAATAAAATCTAATATTTCTGCTAAAAGAAGCTGATAGAAGCATTATAGAATTAAGTGGGCATCACATTTACTGTGCTTGACTTTTGGACTGTTCCCTGCCCACTGAATCTACTTGACATTTTCTTGCCATTAATTCTCCTAATGGCATATCCTTCATATTATCCAGATACAAAATAATTATCTTAGAGAATAGGTTTTTGTTGCAAAACCCACAAAATATAAGTTTATTCATGGAGATTTGTAACTTTGTTTTGACAAATTGGTGGGTAATTTGTACAACCTTATTTAAAACCTAGTATACTTGAAACTTCCAGGCAGGTGTGTTGAGGGCTAAACTCTGCAGGACACCGGCCCTCCAGGAACAAGTTTGATGACCCCTGGTTTAGGGTTAAATTTGGATTAGGGGTTAGGGATAGGGGTGGGGCTGGGATTATGCAATCAGGTAGTTATTTCAACAAGAATGTAATAATTTGGCAAAATGGGCACAACACCAGGCTTAAGATATGCCTAGTGAAAGTACACCCTTATATTTTCTATTTGTTAGATACTTGTTATAATGTTATGATCTAAACTGTGGACCCTAAGCCTAACTTGTTTTCCTATAACTATAAAATGTTTTCTATATAAATGTTAGTGGTAAATAGCTTTGGTGTTTCTGACCTCAAATTTAGATTATTGTAATACTTTATTGAGTGGTTGTTCTGCATGCTTGATAAACTTTAGCTGGTCCAAAAGGCAGCAGCTATAGTCCTTACTACAACTAGGAAGTATGATCATATTTGTCCGGTTCTGTCAACACTGCATTGGCTCCGTATCAAACAGAGTTTTTAAAATCTTGTTGATGACTTATAAAGCCCTGAATATAAAGCCATTATAATCCTGCAAGATTACATTTCAGATGAATGTGCAATATGACATATTTGCTTTATTAAAATTAAAAGTATAGATTCTCAACATTTGTGTCTGAGCTAATACAACTGCATCTTTTTCAGACTTCTACCAAAATAGCTTGTAGCCAACTGTTTCGGCTGTCAGAATAATTCAGTAAAGGGAAAATTTCGCGGGAACTACTCAACTTGGGAATAAACTCAAACAGATTTAATCCAAGACGGGCAAAATAATAATAAATACAGACATGCAGGACAAAAACCACGTAAGGACATCATATTGTTCAGACAAACGGAATGCAAACACACAGGACTTAAATACACAAGGTAATTAACTAAATTAACAAGACGTGCTGAAGACAATAATACAATCAGGGAAGGTAGGGCACAGAGAGCACGTGGCACGAGACAAAAACAACAACAAAAGAGTCCAGAGACGTGACAATACAAGCTTCATAGGAAGTGTTACCAAATATTTTTACGGCAAATGAATGATGGTAATGACATAATAACAACAAAACTTTGTAAAATAAAGAAAAAAAACTAGTTGTTTTCTCTGCAACCTTCACAGAAATAAACTGAAACTTGTATTGTATAATGCAAACAATCATAATTAATTAACAGTAATGAGTGACCAATATTATTTTGTAATAATATTGTCTCACTTATATCAACATGCTAACATATGTGTGTGTGTTTTAGTGACCAGATACTTTGATACTGTGAGGTATCAGCATCACATATACAACAACACTGGGTTAATGTTTTACATAAAATACGGTAAAATAACCTTCATGACTACTGATAATATAGCTGTTTTTTTCTTGAATCCACAAAAAGCAGCAGTAGGAATAAATCAGGTGTGATTTACTGTTTTTAACTTTTTAAAAGGATCTTTTTCAGCAATGATACAAAGGTGTGTTACGGTTCAATTTAATGTTTAGATTAGTGTGCTCAATAATCCATCTTTGACTTTCATTTGGTGTTGTAAAATACAAATCCCTATTATTTTACTCACATTTTTTTTGTTTGCCACCAGCTTCACAGACCCATTACTGACTGGTGGCTCATCATGGAAGGCCCTTTGTCTCAGCTGTGAATCAGTAAAATTTTCATGGTCATTGTTATTCCCTTGCATACAGGCATTCTATCAATCAATCAATCGCTTTCATTTATATAGCGCTTTTAACAGATCGTTTTAAAGCACTGAACAGTATAAAATTAGAGAATACAATGATAGGGATGTTATAATGACGAGATCAAACAATTTATTATTAAATGCAGAGACGGTCTCTGTAATCAAATTGACGATAATCGCTAGAAAGTAAATGCCCCAACTAAGCAAGCCAGAGGCGACAGCGGCAATGAACCAAAACACCATCCATACAGAATGAGGAAAAAAAACATGTCTTACAACAGTTAAATCAATATATTATTTTCTGTAAATGAGTAAACTGGGTAATTTTAACATCATTTTGTGGTAAAATCTGTAGCATATGACATCCTGTTCTCAAAAGGCTTGTGAACAAAATTTAGGGCCTTATTTCAGTGACTTAAACAATTTTTCCATGCATGGTTGTTTTCTCAGAAACATTCATGCTGCTCACATATTATTGTGCTAATTAAAGTGTAATAAGACTTTTACCATTCATATGTTTTTAAGATACTGAACATTTCTCCATTTTGGATAAGAGCACAGACTCTATTGTATCCTTTGCTAAATTTTTACCTGATGGACAGCAGCATTCTGTCTTTGTACCGAGATAACTGATACACTGACAGCATAACCATGGTGTGCAGGGTGGATGCAGAAACTGCACGCTGTGCTCTGTCTTTAAAAAAAATCATCAAACAGAGAGCACTGAACAGGTAAAAAGATGATGCTCTCTGCTGCGCAGGTAAGCATCTGCCTTCTCAGCATCAGCCTCAGCCTCAAGAAGTACTCATCAAGAGTTCTCAAACTAAACTCTACCAGACAACACATGTGGTTGGAGGAAAGAGAGGTCAATTCATTCCGTAATATCTCCTTGCTTCAGACAAGGAAAGGACGTGACACTTGGCCAAGTATGGTGTCCCAAACTTTTAATTTGTGCTCTGCATTTCAACCATTCAAGTGTACACAGAAAGCAGTAAGTGGTAAACACACACACACACACACCGTGAATACACACCCAGCGCAATGGGCAGCCTTTTTATTTTGCTGCGGCACCTGGGGAGCTATTGTGTGTGTCAGAATGTGCCAATGGCCATGTCTTCACAAGAAGGACATGTACCATCAAACAAAACCTACTTCAGCAAGTGTGGGGCACAAACACTGAACACAGCAATCTTGCCTGTCAGAGAGTGAGAAGTACAAACCACAACTAGAAAGACACAGACCAAAAGGCATGGTGTGCTCTATTAGAGAAATTGCTCTTTTAAAAAAACTTTCTCTCAAATATCACAGTTGAAGCAACCGGCTCTCTCAGTACAATTATCTTTATATGAGCAAGCGAGAGATTGCTGCCTGTGCCATAAATTAAAAACTGAGGTTTTTAAAAGGTGAATGAAGTGCTGCTTCTCAGTAAGCATCAGCTCCGAAGACCAGAACGAATGAGCAAATTGCAAGCTGGCCTATTTATACCCAATATACAAGACATACAGGGCTTGGCCAGTTATGCAAATTTTGTTCACCGCCAAGGCTAATGTTCCCTCTGGGGTGAACTATACCTTTAAAGTTATGTTCTTGTTGGTGGCAAATAAATAAAATTCTATTTATTAAATTATGCAAAAATGGTCTTGATAGAAGCATGACAGACATACTGTCTAAATTAGTTAAAATCTGTTCAACATATTTAGGCTATTTAGGCGGAAACTTTAATTTTGTCCTCATGAGAGAGCTACAGCATTCAATATCTATTTATTTTTCATTTAAGTGACTGAATAAGAAAATGCATATAAATTCATTCCATTTTCATAAACTTTAAAAAAAGGCCAATAAAGTATGCAAAAACTGTAATCTTATTTTCATATTTCTCAAGTTGTCAGACATAGCCTAACTTAAACTGAAGAAAGGACATATATTATTTATCTATTTTCATATCATGCATATAATAGTACTCACATAAGGACTTATAATTTAGTTGATAAGGAAAATTTTCATTATGTAACTGTATCATTTACACAAACAATTGTGCTTGGACCCAGATTATGGCCTTGAGGTAAATCACATTGTTTCAGTTACCTTCTGTGTTGCTGCCCATAACGCTTTGGTGACAGGACCTTGAAATAGCAAACACGGAAAATGGGCATGACTTATTTTGTGTCCAGCTAGCCAACTCTGTCCAAGCTATTGTCATAGCCTAGTTACATTTTTATTTGAATAGAAAACAGAAAGGTTCCATATTTATGTTTGTTATAGCGGGACAGCTCAAGAATGCCGGATACACAAGTACTCTGACTCTTTTGGCCCAAGGATGCAGCGATTGGCTTGCCAAGTCAACATCAAGTTTTTAATCAAACGTTAGCTTCCAGTTCTTTTTGGTCTTTGTGCCCATAGACTTCTAAAAGTCCATAGTCCATAATAGTCAATTCATTTCACATTTTTGTTTCACATTTCATGCAAATAGGTTTCAAATCAAAATGCTGAGCATACAAATCCAGACACCAAAGACACCAGATTTGCTTTGAAGTTTGAAGCTGACATTTTCACTTTCAAGCCTCTATTGAGCACTAATTTTAGCAGCTTTTCTTCCCTCAGCACTTTGATTTGTGTGGATGAGAGATTGAGCTCTGAAAGCTAGAAGATTCACCTCTGGAAGTGGTGACAAGAAATTCTCCAGGCCTCTAAACTGACATTAGTCATAAAAGTCACCAATGCCATTCTACCAGAATGTAAATGTGATTCACTGATACAAGGACAATGCAGTCTAAGAACCATGTGGGGCAGTGTTTCTAATACTGTGTCTTTTTTCTTTCTTAATATGTAATATCACATGACCAAAAATGACGAGCCCATTACATTTTGACAGTGTGTAAGAGAGAGAGTGAGAAAAATCATAAAGTTTTGACCATCAATCCACAGATTTGACATTTGTTTTCCACTGAACATTCTTTCATCCACCAGTCCTCATGTCACCTCAGAGTATGATATTTTTGTCCACTATAGAGCTTAAAAATAGTTATCAAAATGTCAAACCTGCCTTTTTTACAACTGTTTAGTTGCATATGTAATTACCTGCAAATATTGTTCAAATATCAAGTCTTTCATTATAAAATTTTATGTGTTTAAATACACAACACTTTTTACACCGGCCTGGCTGGTGATGGTATCAGCCATAAGAAAATGTGATAATGACATAGATCTTAATAAAGATGTTTATTGCAGCATAGCAGTGACAAAGCACATGTATTACCTTGGGTTCAGTGGAGTTTAAATGAACCCCCGAACATCCTAAACTCAAACCTTTTATACACAGTTTACTACCTTTAACGTAAATACAGTTGCTCCTTTTGTAACAGCTGTATACATTCTTGAGAAGTGGGACCAAACTGGGGTGCAAATTAAAAAAAAATAAAACCTTGTACAATCTAAGCTACTCTTATACTAAGCTACTGAGCTATGCTTTGATTCAAAGTCACAACCTTTCTCTTTTTTTTTTAACAAAATGTGCTTTTTACCTTATTTTACCTTTTAACTATGTATTATAATTTAAACTTTAACAGCATTTCAAGATGTTAAAGATGTCATGTTAGCACACTTTTACATGTGACCAACAATTCTGCAACAAACATGAAATATCACAATGAAATATATTATCAAAATATTCATTTGATGGAGGTGACAGATTTGAAAAATCAGATTTGGACGGAGTTGGTAAATCTGATGGTGGTGATGAAAACCTGAATTTGCTGTAATTTAACTACAAATACATTAAATCGATCAATTACTGCATTAAAACAAACACACCAGAAAGTATGTTATTGTTTATAAAGCTATTATATAGAGTCACATTTAAGTATTTTTTGTAAAACAAAATCTCACATCTGACAAATGACAAATGTGCCATTTTTCACAAAACAAATAGTTCATGTAATAGCCATTTAGTTTTTTCTATTGATGCTAGATGCTAATGGAATTGCTTCAGGGGAATAAAATTATTGAAATGTTTCAATGAATGTGACAAGGGGGTCCTTTATTAGTGCCTCTGATATTACCTCTGGCATGCAAAGACAAAAGGCTGTAACTTCAATTTTGGTCGAAAATTTGTTTTTGATAGTTTTGGGATATTCCAGATGTCCTTTAACATGTATATATTGTAAATAATGTGTCGTCTTAACTGTAACTCCAAAAAGCCCCGGAGAAACCAAGGCAGAACACTGTATAACACCAAGTAAGGCTCTTTTACTTTGTTTGAAATGCTCAAGATGAGTTATGACACTTTGCCTTTGTTTAACTGCGCGTCAAAATGAAGTTATGGTGCTGTCTTGGAGTTATACGGTGTTCTGCCTTTCTTTTACTGACTATTAAAGACTGACGTGTTTTAATTACGCTGTAACTTGTATGAAAAAGGGTCCTGTCCAAACTGTTGCTATAAATTTAGCACACAATGCTCTAGAAAATCACTATTGTCACGATACTGGACTGTTCTGTTGTGTTCTTCCCTCCATGTGTCCTCCTTGTCCTTATTTGGTCCTTCCTGTTCCTGCCCTTGTTATGTGTTTATTAGTTCATTAGTTTCCATCTGTGTCTGTTCACCTGTCTCAGTTCTCCCTGATTGTTTCCCCTTGTTTATAAGCCAGTTCTGTTAAGCCCTCTTTTAATTATTATCTTATTTTTTTGGAAAAATCAGCCGTTTCAGGCAGTCTACCTTTTTGGTCAGGGAATTTGTGCTTATGGCATTGGGAAGCATAGCATTTGTTTGACATGCTGTGGCTTGAAAATATTTGCGGTACCACACAGTTGTGATGGTGTTCAGGTTGTGGTGGTTTCCATGGACAAGTATAATGTTAAGACATAATTCGTGGTGACCAAGAGATAGTTAACGATTTTCCCTGATGGAGGAAGTAAAAAAAATGTTGGTCCCCATGCTGCAACCTCGAACTTTGAGAAATGATTTAAAAAGCTCAAAGGAATCCTTGATTGTAACAACACCACTATAACTGGGGGAGGCTAAAGAATAGATAACAATACATAAAAGTAATGCAAAATAAATTATGAGTGGAGAGAGTTACAGCTACAGCGAACATAAAATGGGGCTTTAAAATGACGTGTGCTTCATGTACATATGCGGTGCAGCAGTGATTGAAAGGGTCATTCAAATTTTATGGATTCTTGAATGGGAGGGAAATGAGAGAATCAAAATAAATTCCACACTAGACTTCTCTCACGTTCCCTGATTGGGCAGTTCAGACATAGTGCCAATTACTGCCAGCTGTGCTGAATGATAAAGTCATGTGACGGTTAGATGAATGTCAGTGAAATGAATGAGAGTGAACGACCAAAACATGTTCAGAAGGTGCAATATAACATTTCGAAGCTCCCTCAAACACATTGTCCTTGGTAGGATTTTACATTGCCAGGTATTTGACTTATTAGGAAAAGATATTGTTTACACTGCAGCTTGTTCCGCCAAGAACCACCTACTTAGACGGGAAGAAAAGACACCATCCAGAGTATGGTTTGTTTTTTTGATGCCGTTTAGTCATGCACGAAAAAAAAAATACTTCTGTGATTACAAAGTGATTAAAAACTGCTGGACTGTTGGTGGTCTGTGATCTGAGGCCTCTCTGTGTATAGGAATCTTGTTTACTGCACTGTTTCTGTGTCTGATATCTTGAAAAGACCTTCACGATTGCACTATCCCATTGAGGCTTGAGCTGTGTGTTTAACAGCATCTGAAGAGGAGATGTTTCCGGCTGGGGAATACACAGTGCAGAGCATTGTTTGCCAAATGTGAAGTATTTACTCTATGTTCCTGTTGAAAATCAACCAATCAGCCATGTGAGAGTTTAGGCCAGAGAAGATGAAAGACCGTTTCTATTCATTTCAACATGGCTAATGTACTGGCCTATGTGTTTAGCATTTTATGTTTGAAGTAATATACCTTTCAGACATATAAGCAGAAAATGACTTAAAATTGCCTCTATTAGTTGTCTTCTTGTACTGAAACTGCTATGAAGAGAATATGTTGCCTGTACATATGTGGATTACGGTGGAACAACTTGTTAAATGTGCAAGTTTTGCAAGTTAGTGAGTGTATGCCAGCTTTTTAGCAACTATATTTGGAGCTTTTTCTAATGCTTGCTGGAAGCCTGAGTCTTTATTGACTTGCAGATCGATTAAAACCTTCAGAAGTGCAGGGTTTTGTTATATGGTGGACCCACTGAGTGAGAGGAAAAAGTAGAAAGATATGTCTTGAGTCAAGTGTGTATGAGAGCTCTGTAGCAGGGGAGATCCGGGTGAAAGTAACGTGGGACAGAAAGTAACAAAGTAATTTTATCACACCCCTGACTATATTTGCATTCCAAGCTATGACAGCACATTCAGCAAACAACCCTTAACAGAGCTGCCGAATATCACTTGATTCCCGCAGTTACGCCAGAAAGCAGTTTTACGCTGTAAATAAATTACTAAAGAGGTAATTTTTTTCTAATAACAATTTGTTTCTCATTTCATGTATCGCAGTAATAATAGACATGTTATTTAGTGCTGTATATAAAAGCAAATTGAGTTTAAATGTCAGGAGGTCCTGACACTTGTTACTTTTGTCCCACTGCTAATGTATTGTTCATGGCCTACTGTTGAAATAATGTTTTAGAAAATCAGTTTCTTCTCACAGTGTTTCGAATTTTACTCCAAGACTGTTTGTTCATAGGGAATATATTGATCATAAACTATATCCCTACTAGATAACATATCTGCCACCCACACCATCATAGCAACGGATTTTAGTTTTAAGGTCAACTATTATTAAGCGCTTCTATGAAAGCATTTTTTTCAGCTGTATTTCAGGTGAGTGATAAATGGTTCCACAGGGACAATGGTACTGGAAAAGGATTAAGACATTCCAAGTGTCTTTTATGCTTTACTGGAAAAAAATGTTGTACATGGAAATGAGAATTTTCTTTTATTATTATTATTATTATTATTATTATTATTATTATTGTTATTATTATTATCAGAAAAGTCAGAAATAGACCTTGAAACAGGTGTTCACCATTGTCAAGATAATACCTAGATAATACAATATCTTTGCATTGGAAATATAAATGAATGGACTAAAAGACATTGAAAATATAGGTATGTCAAAGCAACTCAACTGAAACACCTGCTGTTAACTACTAGCTAGTAACAGCACACATAGGAAAGCTTAATGTCTTTTTTCTTTCTGTCATGCAATGCAAAGCTGCAGCCATGTGCAGGATGCTGCGGAGAAAGGGCAAAGAAGAGAATCATTGCTTTACTGTCAATTTACACAGTAATCGCTATTTGAATTATTAGTCCATCCTCATCCATGGCACAAGCTTCACTCCGGACCATGATCGTAACCCTAAAAATAACCTCAAATAACAGAAACTCTTCTAAATCACTAGGGGGTTACTGCTGCTTTCCCTGCTCTCATCCATGCTAAGCTACAAAACAGTGCCCAAAGCAGAACTGTTAATCATCTTTAATGATACTGGTCCTGACAGAAATGACACACACGTGTTTGGCGTATATAATATGCAGTTTTCGCATGCATGTGATATAAATCTGCCAGCGTGCATATGATACATACACACAGAACCCAACAACCCTAATTCTACCCTTCGCATAGCATAAACAAGGCAAAATCAATTTTTGTGTATTTTGTGTTTTTATTTCACATAGTATTTATATACACATAAATTATGCCATTTCGGGTGATCTAATACTTTAATTTTGGCATGAAATGGGAGTCAAAATTACATTTTCTTCCCTATTGTGACATTTATACAAGTTATATGGCTTCTCAAGTGAAAAAATAAACAAACAGGATTTTGTCAATGTTCAATTCATTGGATCATTGTGTTATTGTTGTTCTGCCATTGCTGTGATTCCATCTGCAATATTCCATGACAATAATAAGAGTTGTCCATTTTTATATATCTGTGATTTAGGGAACGATGTAACCCTTGATGAACAAACTCATGATTAAACTTTCATTCTTAAATTGATTCTCTACCTAATTCTGTACTCTAATAAGTTGACATGGACATAAAAGAATAATGCTGCTATGAATTCACCACAACAATCTGGTTATAAGATACATTTCTCTGTTTCTGCCGTTTGGATTAAATTTCACAGACAGATAAATGTCCTTCAGGACAGCTCACAGCATTTAGCTCAGAGCAGCCTGCAAATGGCTTTCAAATGGAGCAGGCCATTACTTTTCCACTGCAGTCATGTTTAGTGCTTGTGACGCCTGTGGATAACCCGAGGACCGAGGAAGTGCCTGGCCGCTACTCCACTGGCTGTCAGACAAAGCTGGTTCCTCCATTCGTCACAGGCCGATGATGAACGAGTGCGCTTACTCCGCTTGTTCCACTGCAATCAGACAGGACAGGCCTAATACCTGAGGCAGCACTGAACTAGAATTCCTCTCACGGAAACTGTATCTTACCTTGCTGTTGAAGTGGACAGGAAATGTGCTATTGTTGTTACAGTGGTGTTCATAATGCTTTGTTTATACTGAGCAAGATTCTATATGATGTGAGATCATGTTACTGTCCGTCTCACACAGTTACTTCCAAAAGGGAAAAGTGTACTTGTGCAGAATCTTGTGGGAACAAATGCCGCTCTGGTTCTGTCTCTGGTAGGGATAAAAACTCTATTATAATACAGTGTGGGAATCAAAGGGATGCAGTTGGGGGATTTTGTCGTTTTGTCTGGTGTGTAACTAACTGTGTTCAGCATGCGACAGCCGTAAAATCTAGTATATTTTTCCAGAGGAAAACCTAAACACCCGGCAGGAGTGAGTTTTATAAGCCTTATTGTGAGTGAGAGCTGCCTGAAGGGCTGAAATAATTTGGAGGGCCGCTGTTTGATATATCCAAAGAATATCTATTTGCTTTTCTTTTTTTTGATTTTTTTTTACCAAGTTCGTGCTTCAGGCAATAGCACAATGCTACTTCTCTATTTTCATTTGCATTTATCATACACACTGCTGCTATTTTCTCAATCTCCTGGTTCAGTTAATATGGTAATGACTTCTCATAAGCATTATTATTTTTATTTATACCACATTATTGTTCTTCATTCTGATTTGTTTAGAAAAACACATTGCTATACAAGGTATTTTAGAGCATAATTAGGTGATAGAGCAATTTTTTTCAAAGCAATATTATCTAAAAAATGTAAAAATATGGCAGAATTAACCCACCTTAACAGATATTTAGTTTTGTTATGAACTTGAAAACACATTTTAATAAATGTTATATTATTTTATTTCAATAAAAAGACATAAAATGCTATCATTTATCCATGCATAGATACCCACAGTGTGGCTAGTATGGTTGGTATGGCCCCATTAACCCTTTCTGGTAGATGCCATAACTACACAGTCTGTGGGCAAACGGTGTTGTAGTTAATAACAATGGGTCAACATGTGTCACCAGAACAGCTTCAGTACACCTGGGCCTTGACTACAAGACTCTAGAACTCAAATAGAGGGATGCAACTCTGTCCTTCCAAAAGATATTCCCTAATTTGGTGTTTTGATTATAGTATTAGAGATTGCTGTGCTTGGGCAAAAAGGTATTTTTTTCTGGTAAAAGGTAAAACGATATTTTATGCAGTAATTGAAAAGACCACAGCACACGTTTTATACTCATCAAACCTTTACGTTTGGGTGACTATACATTTTCTTTTTCCTCCTGTCCTGGCTGGGAATTCTATATTGTTTAAAAAGTCATGGTATTTTCCCATTCGTATTGTTTGCCATAATAATATTGTGTCAGAGAGAGCACTCCCATTAGGATAGAAAACTTACTGACAACTTACAGTGACACTTTCCTCTAAAGGACAAGTGGACCCAATCCAAACCAGCAGAATGCCAGAGCCACCAGATCCCCTGGCTTGTTCTGAAATTTGTCACCCATCTGAATATGTTAATGGAATGAGTTAGGATGATGGACATGTAAGAAATAAGCCTCGTCCTTAAAACTGGTTACAAATTTGAATTTTACATGTACATTTGTATAATTCCATTCCATGGCACATTCTTACAGAGCAATTTCATAAAGTAATTTAAATCTCTAGAAAGTTTTTAGTGACTAATTAAAACTTCACAAATCAAATGACGGCATGAATAATAATAATTATGTTGAGGCAGCCGCTGTCACAGCAGCTTGCCACAGTAACTCTGTTGGCAGAAATTGCTATACTGTATTTAAAAGAAAAGAAACACACAACACACACACATATATATATATATATATATATATAGTGACGGAGGAGCCAACGACAGACACAGTGGGCGTGGCGTCAGGCCTCGGAGAGGCTTTTTTTATTAACAAAAATAGTACAAAATAAAGTGTCCAAGGGGAAAAGTGTCCAAATAAAAGGGGGAAACTGGTGCCTCGTTGTGCTTCTGGGATTGTGGAAGGTCAGGTAGTGTTCCAGGGGGGCAGGGTCCAGGTAAGGGGGCGGAGTCCGGCGGTCGCGCGCTCCTCTCCTGTTCGGGGCGCGAGGGGCGGCGGCTTCTTCCGCGGCATCTCCGCCGCTTCTTTCCTCCGGTCGTCAGAGATTTAGGGATTTAACGGCTCGGCATCCTGGCCCGCCAGCCGTATCCGGGTGCAGTCGCCGCCTGGACTGTACGGGTCCCACGACGCGCTTGTCTAGCGGCGGGACGAGCTCCTTCACGCACCCTTCCTGGACCCACGAGGACACCAGCGTGCATGCACGGGGAAGAGACCGGTCTCCCGAGGAGAGGCGCGCAGGGCATTTAACGGCGGCGGTGACAAGGCTAAATCCTTCAGGTGTGCCTCGCCACACGCCAGAGACCTGGCCAATACCACGCCCTCCTTCGAAACACACCCACTCCCGTCGGGAGCCTGGTGAAGGGCGGCGAATAAAGGACGGGGTGATGGTGACAATAAAGAGGAGGGGCAGCCGACTCGCCACATTCCCTCCCCCAGCCGCCAACCCCCGCCAGGCGGTCGCCGCCCACGCAGGAGTGCTACCTTCCTCAACCAGGCTCCAGCAGTCGGAGTGGGCGGGGCAGGATTCCTCTCCGAGGCAACTCCTCTCGCACCGGGACAGAGAAACCGGAATTAGTCGGAATGCTCAACCAGCCACCGGGTAAATGACAATAAGCAAGCGTCACTTACCCTTCCTGGTGGCTGGGAGCGAGTCTCCGTTGTTCCTCCGTCCCGGCATGGGTACCAGCGAGAGGGGATGACGTCATCAGATGTCGCCCAACTGTGCCGTCTAAGCTCCGCCTTGCCCGCATTCTCCACCACTGTGACGGGAGGAGCCAACGACAGACACAGTGGGCGTGGCGTCAGGCCTCGGAGAGGCTTTTTTTATTAACAAAAATAGTACAAAATAAAGTGTCCAAGGGGAAAAGTGTCCAAATAAAAGGGGAAACTGGTGCCCTCGTTGTGCTTCTGGGATTGTGGAAGGTCAGGTAGTGTTCCAGGGGGGCAGGGTCCAGGTAAGGGGCGGAGTCCGGCGGTCGCACGCGCTCCCCTCTCCTGTTCGGGGGCGCGAGGGGCGGCGGCTTCTTCCGCGGCATCTCCGTCGCTTCTTTCCTCCGGTCGTCAGAGATTTAGGGGATTTAACGGCTCGGCATCCTGGCCCGTCAGCCGTATCCGGGTGCAGTCGTCGCCTGACTGTACGGGTCCCACGACGCGCTTGTCTAGCGGCGGACGAGCTCCTTCACGCACCCTTCCTGGACCCACGAGGACACCAGCGTGCATGCACGGGGAAGAGACCGGTCTCCGAGGAGAGGCGCGCAGGGCATTTAACGGCGGCGGTGACAAGGCTAAATCCCTTCAGGTGTGCCTCGTCACACGCCGCCAGACCTGGCCAATACCACGCCCTCCTCTCGAACACACCCACTCCCGTCGGGAGCCTGGTGAAGGGCGGCGAATAAAGGACGGGGTGATGGTGACAATAAAGAGGAGGGCAGCCGACTCGTCACATTCCCTCCCTGCCGCCAACCCCCGTCAGGCGGTCGCCGCCACGCAGGAGTGCTACCTTCCTCAACCAGGCTCCAGCAGTCGGAGTGGGCGGGGCAGGGATTCCTCTCCGGGCAACTCCTCTCGCACCGGGACAGAGAAACCGAATTAGTCGGAATGCTCAACCAGCCACCGGGTAAATGACAATAAGCAAGCGTCCTTTACCCTTCCTGGTGGCTGGGAGCGAGTCTCCGCTTGTTCCTCCGTCCGGGCATGGGTACTCAGCGAGAGGGGATGACGTCATCAGATGTCGCCCAACTGTGCTGTCTAAGCTCCGCCTTGCCCGCATTCTCCACCACTGTGGACGGGAGGAGCCAACGACAGACACAGTGGGCGTGGCGTCAGGCCTCGGAGAGGCTTTTTTATTAACAAAAATAGTACAAAATAAAGTGTCCAAGGGAAAAGTGTCCAAATAAAAGGGGAAACTGGTGCCCTCTCGCTGTGCTTCTGGGATTGTGGAAGGTCAGGTAGTGTTCTCCAGGGGCAGGGTCCAGGTAAGGGGCGGAGTCCGGGGGTCGCACGCGCTCCTCTCCTGTTCGGGGCGCGAGGGGGCGGCTTCTTCTCCGCGGCATCTCCGTCGCTTCTTTCTCCTCCGGTCGTCAGAGATTTAGGGATTTAACGGCTCGCATCCTGGCCCGTCAGCCGTATCCGATCTGCAGTCGTCGCCTGGACTGTACGGGTCCCACGACGCGCTTGTCTAGCGGCGGGACGAGCTCCTTCACGCACCCTTCCTGGACCCACGAGGACACCAGCGTGCATGCACGGGGGAAGAGACCGGTCTCCCGAGGAGAGGCGCGCAGGGCATTTAACGGCGGCGGTGACAAGGCTAATCCCTTCAGGTGTGCCTCGTCACACGCCGCCAGACCTGGCCAATACCCACGCCCCTCCTCTCGAACACACCCACTCCCGTCGGGAGCCTGGTGAAGGGCGGCGAATAAAGGACGGGGTGATGGTGACAATAAAGAGGAGGGGCAGCCGACTCGTCACAATATATATATATATATATATATATATGTATACAGTATGTGTGTGTGTGTGTGTGTGTGTATATATATATATGTATATATATAAAAGAAACACATTTGCAACAAAGCATTTTGATGTGACAATTCTATAAACAGGATGCTAAGAATGCAAATCATTCAGTTCCTAAATCTCTCAATGGCCATAAGTAAATGTCATTTTAGTCATTTTATCCTGCACCAGTAAATGTCAGTCTTTATCAAATTCAACGAGTTTGCTTTGAAGGGCATTACTTTATCTAAGTTAAACATTTAGTGTTGACATGAGAAATCTGTGATCATTTACTCCTCATTTTAATGGCATAATGTTAAAGCTATTTCTTTTTATACAATAAAAATTCTCACACATTTTACTGTGACGCTCCAAAAAGGACAATCACACTCTAACATTAGTCTATGCTGTATTACAATTCTTCTCAAGACATTTGATAGCTTTGTGTGTGAGGAACAGAGGGAAAGTCATTTAAAAGTCCTTCCATCTGCCTTAGAAAGCCTTATGACAGGTTAAGCGATATAATTGGCTCGTGTGTGTGGTAGTGACTGTCAGTCTTGTTGAATAGGATTTGAGGTCTGTGGTGTTAGGGCTAATTTTCTGTGAATAATTGTTTCTCATATCCTGCTTCTCAAATTTTGCTCTTGGGGAAAAATTCCTGAGTAATCATATACTGTATACTTCTTCTTTAAATTTAAAAGAGATCTTAACAGTCTCCCTAACTGTGCTCTTGTTTCCCAAGATACAAATACTTGCTATTGAATGTCAAAAAATGAAAATGAGAGATTCTAGGCAAGCTAACAGTGTATTTTTACAATACATTGCTAAAAGTTTTATTATTGTTCCTATACATAGATGTATGATCAGCTCATCATAATTGTAAATATTGAATACCTTGCTGAAAGTGATGAGACTTTAGTACCTCTGCGATTCCCACTTCTCATTTCCTGTTTTATGAAGTTAATTAGTGAAATGTCATCTTTGAAAGAAGAGAGTGTGGTTGTAAACAAAGTAAGATCAAATTGCGTGTAAATATCATGAATCAGTCCTCATTGTTGTTGTATACAAAGGCATCATCTGAATATTGCGAAGGATTTTATCAACAATCAAGTCGCTTGCAGCTGTTCATTAGCACAGGGATGTTTTGAATGTGTTTTATGAGCTGTAGCAGCACTGTAAATAATTTCCTGCTTTGCTCCATTATAACACTGATATCGTAATAACATTAGACAAATGTGTGTGTGTGTGTGTGTGTGTGTGTGAGAGAGAGCATTTAGATTAAATATGACACATTCTGGATGACATGCAGCTTCCTACGTGTCCTAAGTGAATTTCTTTCAAAAAATATGTGATAAAAATATTACTAAAATACTTTGTAGGTTGATTTGCCTCTTCTTTTTAAACAATGTGATTTGTGTTAAAAATGTGTCTCGAAATGATTTTTCAGTAAGGAAGGATCTCATCTCTTAGATGTTTTACCAACTCGGTCTGATGTTAATAGTGATAGCGCATTCTTTTAAAATTCACATTTCAGCTGCAAGGCGCTAATGGTAAGTTCAGCTCCAAGTTCTGCAATATGTGGATGATTGCAGCCCCCCACACCAAAGCAGTGCTGCGTGCATGATTGATGCTTGAGCCAGGCTACATGCCTTCAAGAATCTTAAATGTAAGTGTGCCACACTCCAGCTGCTTTAAATAGTTCTCTTTATAAAAAAAAAAAAAAAACGTTAAACACATTCAGATCACCGAACATATTTTATACACCATCACAGATTATTTGCATGTCTCAGTAATTTTTTTTTATTTAGAAGACTTTCAAGTAGTGATATCCTGGCTCATCAAAGAAACCCAGGAGGCTGAAAATCGCCTCAATGAGTGAAACAAAGTCTTACAAGATGCATAATGATAAAATCTATCACTGGATATTGAGAAGCTTGTTTGGATATTGAACATGTTCTTTTTTATAATGATCCCAAACGCACCACCTATGCAACAAAGGTGTTTTATAATCTAATCGAAAATATCTGTAAACTTAAATCTAATTTGCTAATTAATAGCTTTGGTAAATATTTATTAGCAAGACTTTATGCCTGACACACATGTAAAGCTTACCAAATTTAATGTTTTCTATGTAACATACTACTCACATTTTAGTAGTTTAATATAACTTGCAAAGTCACCAAAGGCAAATGATGTGCAAATATCTGCTCTGGACATTAGTTGTGGCAATTATGTGCAACTGAAGAAAGGAAAACTATAAACTAATAAAGCCACAACCTGCCATAGAATTAAACAGGAATGAAAATGGATAACTTTATCCAGCTATCATTAAACTCCTTGTTTTCTCCACTCAGTGGCAAAAGTAACACCACTGCAGGAAATCCTAGAGTAAAATTTTATAATTAATCTGGTTTTCCACCTCATGCCTTTTTATATTTAACACATTGTCAACTGCAGTCCATTGAAAAAAATGAGAATCTCACACCTCGGTGTCATGAAATGTCATTGAAACGTCGTTTAGTAAATGTCACAGTGTTTTTGCTGTTACCATGCCCCATATAGGTCATCGATCCTTTTCTGTGCCCCATTAAATATAAGCATTTGGTCTTTACATTTGACATCAGTGTGCACACTTGAAGGTTACAGAGGTCAAATGGTTCTTCTGAAGTGCTGAATTATCTCGCTCATGTAAGCCTCCCGAAGTCTGCAAAGATGATACCTTGTCAGTGGACTTTCCATGACCTCAACCATTTATCATTTATCAACATAGCTGAAAGGTTCAGCCTTTAAAAGATGGGCAGAGAGAACCAAACACTTCCTGCACTTCCTGCCCAAGTGTATGAACTTTCCAGTCAACCTTCTAGTCATCCAAGGCCTGTCCCTACTTAGCAAAGCCTGTGCCTTTGACTACTCAGCCTTCTCTAATGGCTGAGACAATGTGTGAGTATTGAGCATGTTTGAGTGCCCATGCCAATAACTGCGTGCAATAACGGGCAAAATAAAGCACAAAACCCTTAAAGAGAGCATTTTCCTTCTTCCACTTATCATGAATGTCAGGACCCATCACAGTGACCATGTGGTATATCTGGATTACTGGTTAAGTAATTACAGGACAGGTAAATGGTTAAATTATTTTTTATTTCCTCTAGAAATACAGACACTTTCTTAGAGGAATGTCAATGTGAAATTATCCTAACAGAAGATTAGTGATCAGATGCACCACTGACAGGCTGAGTGGCACATGAGCATATGCTCAAACTGAGGACAGTTCCTCTTCTAATTATTAATTAATATGCAAAAAGTGTGCACTGTAGTGTTTGAAACTGACAGCACCTTAAACATGGTACTATATAAATGACCAGGGTGGAAGAAGTTGCTGTGCTGCCCTCAGGTGGAAAAGTAGATAGTGACATAGGATTCACATCACAGGAGTAGCGAAAAGAGTGACTGACATTCTGTCCAGGACAGTGCCACTTCTGGGAGAGTGGAGATTGTACCAAGATCTAGGGGCTTAAATTTGGGCTTAATACATGGAAGCTCAGGTCAATCTTTTGCATCCAGGGAAACATCCCAATGCAGGAAATGGTACTCACTCATGGTACAGGAGGCTAGCATTGGCTATGTGTCCTATGGCTTGTTTTATGCATCACTCCTTTTCCTCAAGTCCTCCAGAGGGTCAGGAGGGTCATTACAAAGTTCTGCTTGTAACTTCACGCTGGCCAGGCAGGCCATGGTTTCCAGACCTAATTTAGCAGATTTACGTGAACAGATGTGACGAGTGGTGTAGGCCTGAGAGCCGTAGAAACAAAGCAAGGCCAGTAAAGTAAATAATAATAATAACCTGTGCCACCCACTAGTCTGAAGTCCCATGGAGGATCTCCGGAAGGATAAAAGTAGGAGTGACAACAGTGAATGACAAGAGAGGACGATTAATTTTATGTGCACATTGCATTCTGTGTCAATGACGTCAAATGGTTGAACCCAGTGAGCTGCTGGTGATTTTTACTGCAACACAACTCAGAATAAACAGTTCAAAAAATAAAATTCTGATAAGATACCATATTGTCTCGTTTTTTGGTTGTAATTTTCAGAGAAGACTATGAGCCATTTTCTTAGCCGTTTTCTAAGTGATAAGAGTAAAAATAATGGGAAGATGCCTGTAGATGAATAAAACTTTCTAAAGACAGCTACCAAGCTTACAAACAGCTGAGACAAGGATGTAAACATACCCACGCTTTATTATTATGCCGAGACTGATGGAGAGGTTGTTTAATGCGACTTGTTCATATCCTATGCTTATATCCATCACGTCCTTTAATCATGTCTTTTATTTGCTGTGGTTATCATATCAGTATTTTATTTCCTGAGTTGTGTATTGTGAATCGTCTAGCTCACCAAGTGCAACCGTTTAACATCATCAGAATAATGGCACCCCCACAGCCCAAAATATGTATAAAACGATGGGTAAACCTGTGTTTTTTCTACATATTTCAGTAAGGGACATAATTAATGCTATAAAAAGCCATACAAGTCTTAATACCCAGGGTTCTCTTTAAATCAAGCACAATTATTTAGTCTATTTCTGCATTTTAAAATAGAAGCCAATAGTCTCTTGTATTGGACTGACTTTGCCTTGTGAGCTTGTCCGTTGCCATCACCCTGTTTTTATTTTAAAGGTTTTTTTTTTTATAACCCTGTTGCATTTTAAAATATTGCATCAGGATTGAGTGATAGAAACAACAAATATTAAAATTAAAATGTTAGCAAAAATCTTTACAGTACACTCACTTGAGGTGTTTTTTGAAGAGAGTAAAAGGGTTAATGTGAAACAAACCATGCACATCAAAAATGTGAATCATCTGAATTTGCACTATGGGATGGCATAACCTGACTAACCAGTGGACCGATCTTTTGCATAGCATCTGAAATATTGTTATAGCCTGTTGTCATGTATTTCTGTATAATTGCCTCCCAGAACTGTCTTCTACAATGGTGTTAACAAATAGTCATCCACCTGTGGACTACATTTATTGTGTTTTGTCCACTCACTCTGGATGCAAGCAATTTATTATATATGTTTTTTTTTCAGGCTTTTTCCTGCTTTTCTTAGTGATAAGGGAAAAACGTCTCAGGTTACGAATGTAACCATGGTTCCTCTAGGGAACGCAGACGCCGCCGCGCTACAAACGCTTTGGGAACGCCTTCAGCGTGCGCCGCTTCTGAACCACGCGGTAAAGTCTGCCCAATGGAGGGGAGCGACGCCATGGACGAGATGACGCCGCCGACCAGGAAGTATAAAGTGACGCTCTGCGCGATGCCGCACCAGCCTCGAGTGAAGTAAGCGCCGCAGGGGTGCGGAAGTATGGCATCGACGCAGCGCCTCGCTCCCTAGAGGAACCATGGTTACATTCGTAACCTGAGACGCCTCTTCAGGAACTCGAGCTGCGCCACAAACGCTTTGGGAAATCGAGATGCCCACGCCGCCATAATTCCAAGGCCCTGCCTGAAAAGGGGGTCCTCAGACCACCCATCAGGAAAGGACAGAGGAGCCAGGAGCAGCCCCTCATGTCCAAGTTATAAAACCGGGCAAAGTGGAGGGCGTGGACCACCTCAAGAGTTGTTGCAGATGTCCCCGAGGGGACACTGCTAAGATAGGCCTTAGAGGCCGCCATACCCTTTGTAGAGTGCGCCTGACCCGAGAGGGCATGGGAGTGCAGAGGTTTATAGGCCAGGTGGATAGCCTCAACTATCCACCTGCTAACAGTCCGCTTAGCGGCAGCGCCACCCCTATTTGTCGGACCAAAACAAATAAGTAATTGGTCCGACTCTCCGCAGAGACGCAGTCCATAACATAAGTGTCCAGTGCTCGCACTGGACACATGCAGTTGAACTTCCGCTGGTCTGGATCCTGGAAGGGGAGGACAGAAGGCCTGCAGTACGATCGGCTGTGGTGTAACAGAGGGCACTTTAGGTGTATAACCCACTCGTGGGTATAAAAGCCTTGGACATGCCTGGGGCAAAGTCCAGGTGAGTAGGGGCCACTGAGAGGGCCTGCAGATCTCCCACCCTCCGCAGAGAGGTGATGGCGAGGAGAAATGCTGTCTTAAAAGATAAGACCGGTAAGGAACCTCTTCGAGGGGGCTCGAAGGGTGCCTTACACAGAGCCTCTAACACCACAACCAAATCCCAGGGGGGAATTCTGGTCCGCACTGGAGGTCTCAGCCTCAGCACACCATGGAGGAATCGTGTAACTAATGGGTGTTTACCCACTGAGTGGCCACCAATAGGGTCATGATATGCAGATATAGCTGCCACGTGAGACCTTTAGGTGGAGTGGGATAACCCGGTGGAGAATCTCGCCTGAAGGAACTCCAGCACTGAACCTACTGGGCAGTTAACTGGGTTTAAGTGGCGATCTCCACACCAGGAAGTGAACATTTCCCACCTCCTGGCATACGCGCTCCTCGTAGAGAGGAGCTCTGGATTGGAGGATGGTCTCAACAACCTCAGCTGAAAGACCAGAGGCTATGAGTTGTGCCCCCTCAGGCCACACCCACAGCTTCAACAACTCCGGCGAGGGTGAACTATTGTTCCCCGCCTGAGAGAGTAGATCCGGCCTCAGGGGATCTCCCACGGATGACCGTCTACTAGGCCGATAAGGTCCGCAAACCATACTCGGCCCGGCCAGAACGGGCTACCAACAGTAGTCTGACTCCGTCCTGGCGCACTCTCGCCAGAACCCCGGGAGCAGGGCAATCGGGAAATGCGTACAGGCGACGCCTTGGCCACGCCTCAGACATGGCATCCAGTCCCAGGAGCTGGATGAACTAGAGAGAACCAGAGGGGACATTGTGCATTCCTCGAGAAGCAAAGAGGTCCACCTCTGCCTGGTAAAATCTCGACCAGATCTGCTTCACCACGCCGGGGTGAAGCATCCATTCCCCGCCTCAACCCCTGTCTCGACAGGGTGTCGGCTCCCGTATTGAGATGCCCAGGGATGTAGATCGCTCTCAGCGAGCAGATTTTGCCCTGGGACCACACAAGGATCTGGTGCGCCAGCTTGTTCAAGGGCGCGAACGCAGACCTCCTGGTGGTTGATGTAAGAGACCACCGCTGTGTTGTCGGTGTGCACCAACACATGGTGACCTCTCAGGTCTGGGAGAAAGTGCTTCAAAGCACGAAATACCGCTAACATCTCTAGCAGATTGATGTGCCACCCTGGTGGTGATCGCTCCACAGACCGTGGGGCCGGGCGCCTGCTCAATACTGCGCCCCAACCGGTTAGGGATGCATCTGTCGCAAGGGAGGTCCGGCGACATAGAGCTCCTAACCTTGGGCCCTGATTCAGGAACCAAGGCTTCTCCACAAGTCTAAGGCCCGAACTGCACGGCGTGACACTTTGATCTTGCGGAGTGGGTTTCCTCGGGAGAACCCCCTTGGTCCTGAGCCACCACTGTAGGGTCTCATGTACAGCAGGCCAAAGGGTATCACGTTGGGCGCAGCTGCCATCAGGCCCAACAGTCTCTGATACTGCTTGACAGTGAATGACTGGCCTTCCCTGACTCTCTCGACTGACATGAGGATTGACTGCACACGGGCAGGAGACAAGCGTGCCCACATTGTGGTCGAATCCCACACCACGCCTAGGTATGTGGTCCTCTGAGCGGGACGCAATACACTCTTCTTGGCGCTCAGTCTCAAACCCAGCTCCCCATGTGAGACAGAACAACATCTCGATGTTGAACTGCCATCTGCTCTGATTGAGCTAATATCAACCAATCGCCGATATAATTGAGTATGCGGATGCCCTGGAGTCTCAGTGGAGCCAGAGCTGCATCCATACACTTCGTAAATGTGCGGGGTGAGAGTGCTAGGCCGAACGGAAGTACTGATATTGGTATGCTACGCCCAAAGCGAACCTCAGAAACTTCCTGTGTTGAGGAAGGATGGATATATGGAAGTATGCGTCTTTCAGATCTATGTTGACAAACCAGTCCTCGGATCTGATTTGAGTCACCACATGCTTGACGGTAAGCATTTTGAACTTCAGTCTGCTGACTGAGCGGTTCAAGACCCTCAGATCTAGGATAGGACGCAACCCCCCGTCCTTCTTTGGAACAATGAAGTAGCGGCTGTAAAACCCAGATTCCACAGCATGAGGAGGGACCACCTCGATGGCCTCCTTCCTGAGCAGGGATCCTACTTCCTGTTCCATCACCAGAGCCTGCTGGGGGCCGACTACTGTCGGTGTGACTCCCCTGAATGTCGGTGGTGGAAAACCGAACTGAATTCGATAGCCTTTCTCTATCGTTAGTATGACCCATTGAGATACATTTGGCAGAAGTTTCCACGCTGCTAAATAATCTACTAAGGGAATCAGCCTCTCGAGGCTGACCTCTGGTGTGTGAGATACAGGTAACCCGGTGGCCTGAAACGGTTGACCGGCAGGCAGACAACGGGCTAGCTGTAAACGGGACCCCCGCAGGGGAAGCGCGTTCCCCGGCCGTGACGCACCCTCGGGTGAATCCGGCTGGGGAAACGTGCTGGAAGCCTCCGCACTCTGGCACGAGGGCAGAGACAGCGGAGTTACTCCCTGAGGGCCCTGAGGAGGAACGGGTGCCGTCTGACCCGGCATTAACTGATCCTCCCCAGGAGGGGCAGCCCTCAGAAGCCCTGAGCCACTCATATCAGGGCTTCTTGGCCGTGGACTTCCTGTCCAAAAAGGCCCTCAGGTCTTTAGGACCGGAAGCCCCCGGCCCAGAGCGCCGCTTCGCCCCCTGCTGTTTTTTAGGGGGGGAACGAGGCGACGCCTGTTTTTGCACATGCCTATATGAGGAGCCGGCACGCGGTGGGGGCATCTCTCGTCCCGATGCCCCCTGAGATCGACGCGGGAGGAAACTCTTGAACGCCGCCGCCTGTTTACGGGCCTCCTGGTACCTATCGACGACCTCATTAACGGAGTCGCCGAATAGGCCAGAAGGCTGCAGGGGCGTCCAATAGGCAGACCCTGTCCCGCTTCTTTCATGTCGGACAGGGTCAGCCAGAGATGCCTCTCCGCGGCCACAAGGATGACATAGACCGCCCTACAGCACGGGCGGTCTCCTTAGTGACGCGCTGGAGGCAGAGGTCAGCCGTCCGACGCAGTTCTGCGATGTCATCGGACCTGACCCCCTCTCCCTCATCAATCTCTTTCAGCAGGTCGGCTTGGTATGCCTGCAACACCGCCATAGTGTGCATGCAAGCCCCAGCCAATCCTGCTGTCACAGACTTCTAGCCATCAAAGCCGACGTTGTTCTCAGCGGCCTTGATGGTAAGGTCGGAGCCTTCAAAGACGATGCCGCGCACCGGGGACAGATAGGTAGCCAGAGACTGCTCTACCCGGGCATCGCTTTATAGCCGCACTCCGCGACTCCCGCCACATTACCGTAATGACTAGCAGCGGTGGGGGAGAAAACACGAGCGGAGTACGGCCTTCCCCAGGACCTCGACAGCTCACTGTGGAGGTCTGGGAAGAATGGAAGGCTCCGTCTCAGAGGTGGCTGCTTCGCTCTCAGAAACCTTTCATCCAATTTAGATTTCTGAGGCTCAGCACCCGCTCGGCGGCCAATCGATGTTTAATTTGGCAACCGCACGAGTTACCACCTCTAAGAGCTCCTCATATTGCGGCGTGTGCAACGGCGCATCGCCCACCACGCCAACATCAACCTCCTCGGAGGAAGAGTGAGCGCGAGTGGACGCTCTCCCGCGGGCCGGCGAAGCCGGAGTACGGGCTTCGGACCCACGGGATTGAGCGCCCGACCTGGCGGACTCCGATGGAGAAAGGGACGAGCCCGCCTCCATCTCCTCCGCCAGATCGAAGTTGCGATCCCCAGACGCAGCGCTCGCCGCCCGCCGGGCGGAAGCGGGTCCCGCACCCTGGGGACGCTGGTGAAGTCTCCTCGTGAAAGAGAGACCTCCGGGCGGGAGTGTTCGCAGCGGTAGCTGCAAACAATGCGACAATCAGTCCCCTCGAGGGCTGACGCCGCGTGCTCCGCTCCCAGGCACGCCACGCACAAGCTGTGTGTGTCCCCACCCGTGATATAACGAGGGCAGGGATCAGCACACCGCTTGAAACGCGACGGCACACCAGCGTGTTTCGCCTTAGATTTTCTCTTTAATTTCTGATCATCAGCCATATATTCTCTTTTAAGCTAGACAATACAGACAATAAATAGACAGACAATAACATGTAGCGCTTACTGAACGCAGAAAGCTGGTGCCGGCATCGCAGAGCGTCACTTTATACTTCCTGGTCGGCGACGCTATCTCGTCCATGACGCCGCTCCCTCCATTGGGCAGACTTTACACGTGGTTCAGAACGGCGCACGCTGAAGGCGTTCCCAAAGCGTTTGTGACGCAGCTCGAGTTCCTGAAGAGGAACTGATTTTACTCAGTTTACTGATTTGACTTGTTGGATAGAAACAGTGCTTATGAAGACTGGAATGTATATGTTACAGGGTGCTACTTTGGCCTAACCCTGTCTTTTTCCCAAAGATGTTTAACCCCAGGTTTGCAAACTCTGTTTCAGTGGTTGTCACCTCATTGGTTGGTTAAAGGAAACCTATTATGCGCCTTTTTACAATATGTAATATAAGTTATGTCTGTGTAGATAAATAGCTGGAGGGGGAAAGAAAAAAAAGAGTTTTTATTAGATCACTTAAACGTAAAAAAATAATAATAATAAAAACAACAACCAATTTTTAATGTCATCTCCTATGCCTAAGCGGAAAAAGAGTTTCTGGTACCTACAGGAATACAAGCTCATTCCACACGTAGTGTAGCTACTTCAGAGGCTGCATTGATGGGGATTCCTGCAGGAGATTGCTGTGTCATGAGATCTATATCAATATATGTAAGATTTTATGTAGCCTGTACCACATCTGTGTGCACTGAGTTCTGAAGACTGTTGCCGAGTGAGGTGTAGATAATGCAGATTATTTTATTCCTCTTGACAACTGGTGCCCAACCCTGCTCTTGACAATAAACTATCCTGCAAAGTTCAGCTCTAACATTAATCAAACACACCTGAAGCAACTAATTAAGGTCTTCAGGATCACTTATAAATTAAAGGTGGGTTTAATTACAGTAGGGGCTGAACTTTGCAGGACAGTTGATCGCCAGGAGTAGGATCGAAACGCCTCGGTTACGTGGTAACCCTCGTTCCCTGAAGAAGGGAACGGAGACGTCACGTCGGGTGACTGACGAATTGGGATCTCACTTCAAGAGAACAATCTACTTCAAGTGTATCTAAACGAGTCAATTGAAGATTGGTATGCACTAATCGCATCCAGCTGCCGCTGATCACAGCGCTGGTATAAATAAGCAGCGGTGCAGCGATATTCAGGTTTTCGCTGAGGAGCCGAGCTAGTGATCCGCCCCTTCAACGGAGGTGCAGCACAGGGCGACAGGACGTGACGCCTCAGTTTCCTTCTTCAGGGAACAAGGGTTACAAACGTAACCGAGACATTCCCTTCAGTCGGTCACTCCGAGTCACGCCGGATGACCGACGCAATTGGGATCCCAACCAAAAACGCCATGGACGCTGCCTTTTCCAGTGTCCTGTGGGGAGCCCACAAGCCCCTCAGTCTATTGGCGTAGGCCGGGGCTTGACCACAAGGAGCCAGCTACTTTTGTAAACACTACCCATTCGTAAGACTGGAACACTGGGGAACATCCCACATTCTAGTGAATAGGGCGTGCGGAAGTCCAGCCTTCCCGTAGGAGGTCTCAGAACGAATACACATATGGACAATATTTCAGTTTGCATATGGAAAATTGGAGGTGATTGAACCCTCTTAGATGGGCAGAAGGTCTGCCGGGGAAACACGGGGCTCTAAGGCTATGCCGTGGAAATGCACACATAAAGTCCTCTTGGGGTACTTTACATGGCTCCCAGCCCTCACCGGTTCGCACGGATTCATTGAGAGGGCCTGGCGCCAGATGCTCTGCAACATCTGGCTGCCGAGGGAATGGAGGAGCTCGACAGGGTCTACTGTATGGACGCTCTGGAGCAGTTAACAAGCCGATCCAAAACTGGCGGCTCTTGAGACGGCCTAGGGCGAGGCTGTTGATGTGCCATTGCAGTTCAGGGCCCGTCCTAACCCCTGACACTGCATGCCCGTTGTACGTGGCCCCCCAGCCGGTGGTGGAGGCATCCGTGGAAACCACAGCATACCTGGAGACCTACTCCAGGGCACTCCGCCCGAAGGAACGAGAAGTCTGACCACGGGAAGAAGGTTTGGCAGCAGACTTTGTGTTATCTGAACCCGCTGCGTGCCACGTTGCCACGCCCACTTCGGGACTCGATCGTGTTGCCAGTGTTGAAGCGGTCTCATATGGAGTAGTCCCAGCGGTGTCACTGCGGCCACGGCTGCCATATGCCCCAGGAGCCTCTGAAAATATTTCAGTGGGACCGCCGTCCTGCTCTTGAACATATTTAAGCAGTTCAACACCAAATTGGCATGCTCCTGTATGAGCCGTCTGATCGATCGAATCCAGCTCCATCCCAAGAAAAGATCCTCTGTGTTACCCCAGGATTGGTCGTAACCCACCGCTTTTTCTTGGGCACTATGAAGTATGGGCTATAAAGCCCCGACCTCATATCGGCTGGAGGAACTGGCTCTATCGCATCCTTCTCTAGAAGGACAGCAATCTCCGTGGCCGGTCAGAAGCGGGGTCTGAGTGTGTGCAACTCTTACCTGCATTCCCGCAGAAGTGAAGTGGGTAGGCCGTTGGTTCGTCCTCCCAGTCTTCCCACTGCTGCGTGTTGGCCAAAGAGGTCATTTTGAGGTCAGTTGCGGTACGGAGTTCTTTCAGAACTTCTGGGTCATGACCACTCTCATGCAGGTCCTTCAGTGCCTTGGCCTGATGAACTTGCAACAACGCCATAGCATGTACCACAGACGCAGCCTCTCCACAAGTCATATAGGCACTGCCGTTCAAAGCTGACGAGTGCCTACAGGCCCGGGAGGGGAGCACAGGATCACCAAGTGAAAACGGAGTTGGGACACAGCTGCATCGCAACTGACCACTCCACTGGAGGGATCACCATATACCCCCTGGCTGCGCCGCCGTCAAGGGTGGTGAAGGAGGAAGTACCAATCTTCCAGCCTTGAGGGCTCGGGACGCGGTGGAGGTTTCCACTCTAGCCCAATCCCCTTGGCGGCCCGGGCAAGCATAGCCACCAGTTCCGGACCTGTATCTAGCACGGTGGAGCGTCCGCCGGACGCCCTACCAGCCGGAACTTCATCCCCAGAACCTTCCGACTCTCCTTCCGATGCCGTGATCGTTATCTGGTCATCAGGGGGAGCTCCAAAAGATACAACTGGTACCTCCCTGTAGGAAGGTCCAGACTGCTCCTTGCTGCTGCGAAGCGCCGGTGGCAGGAGTCCCCCTCGGTGGAGAGTTCCTCACTGTCACTGTAAGACCAGTCCGTCCACTGTTAGAGGGAGCACTCTTCCCACTGTTGCCAACAGGAGGAGCCCTAGACCTCGGCAGAGGAATGGATACTCCGCCCCTTTGCAGGAGTCTGGTCCGCAACTCCGCGATGGTCATCCTCCTGCACTGGGAGCATGACTCATCCACGAAAGCCACCTCAGCGTGCTTAAGGCCCAGACACGTGAGAGAGCGATCGTGACCATCACCCGGCGCCAGGTAACAACCGCATCCAGAAACGCACGGGTGGAAGGGCATCTTGCAGATGAACTAGCTCTTTTAGCTCTGGATAGTGTTGAGGCAACAGGAGATGGTCGCTCTGCACACAAACAGGGGGGTAGTGCAGCCTGATTGTGGCAATCCACTCGATGCAGGAAATGACCTCCGCTGAACGCCGAACTCCAACACTCGAAGAATCCGTCTTTGGAGCAGAACGGTCACGCTCGGCTCCGAAGCGAAAAGCTGAATATGCGCTGCACCTGCTGCTTATTTATACCCACGCTGTGGTCAGCGGCAGCTGGATGTGATTAGCGCATTCCAATCTTCAACTGGCTCGTTTGGATACACTTCGAAGTAGATTGGTCTCTCGGCGAGATCCCAATTAAGCCGGTCATCCGACGTGACTCCCAAAAATATCTTCCTGGATGGTGCTAATAATCCTGAAAGGTGTTCAATTACTCTCCAGGAACTGAATGCGACAACCCCTAACATGTCTCAGGAGAAAGGGCAACAAAGATGATTTTTTTTTTTTTTTATAAAGACTGCATTGACAGTCATCCTTAGGTCTCACAGATCCACAGTTGTATTCATAACCATAGATATGTTTTTTTTCCAATGAGCCTTAGTTGCGAATGAGAGTTAAAAGCCTTCAATAAATAAAACACAGATGTGAATGCTGTCATTAATCTTATTTTGACAAAATTAAGCATTACAATTAAGTTCAACCTGAAATACATTTCACAAAATACACCCACCTGTGTCTTCAATTATGCTTCATATTGAGTGGAAAAACTAAAAGTTGTGAATTCATGCTCAATGCGACAATTTACAGATCAAGGTTAAAAAGTGTCTGGACTCTTAATTCTTGTTTAAGAAGCTTTGCGGTTCGTTAGGACTGTTGCCACTAAATGAGCTTTGCGTTTGTCCCTGTAATTATGTGGAAAGGGGACAGCAGGGATACCACTGCTATTTATACATTGACCTCATTTGCATGTTCCATACTGAGCAAAATAGTGTAGCGTCCAGGCTTTATGAGTGTATTTCTGTTATTCTGCATTATCCAGTCCATAAATTATTTTATTCATTTTTTTCACCCCAATTATATCCTGCATATGATAATACAGCAGCAGTTCCCATTTAGACAGTTCAGTTCCCATTTAGTTTTCAGGCAAACAAAGACAACTAAATTACTTGCTAGATGTTGGCATTCTTCAGTCTCTATTGCTCATATAGGGGTAGGAACAAAGATATTCAATAACATCTGTGTGTTTTGAGAGGAATAGCTTTTAATTTATTGAGTGGACTAATAGCAGCTATTTTATTCATTTCTTTTTCAAAATATCTTCTTTTGTGTTCTGCAGAAGCAAGTAAGTCATACAGGTTTGAAAGAACATGAGTGTGAATAAATGTTTTGGTTTTTGTGTGAACTGTCCCTTTAGGACTAGACCTGTCTTTAGTAATGTGTATACATACGTTTACCTTTACTGATTTAATAAAGGCTCTAAATTTGCACAATAAATAGATGTAATGTGAAAACTTGTTTTGTAACTATGTCTTTAACGATGCACAATGATAAATATGATGCATTACATTGAATTATGACACAAACTATTACAGGGGCTTGTGGGACATTTGGCTGTTTTGACTCGAGTTATCTCCTAGCAACCACTCTGCATTCCGTAGTAACCACTAAACAATCCTTTAGCACCCCAGCACATTTTCTTCAGAATCTGGTTCATATATGCATCATACGCTGAGTTTCACATACTTGCAATTACCTAGAAGACCGCTTTCTCAATAATAATTGAAATAGCGTTATTATTGACATAGCATTGTTTTAGTGAATAATGGAGAGGTTCAGTATCTCCATGTGATGCCACCTTCTCACCCTCTCAAATGTAGTAGTGCCCTTTTCTGAAGTGCATTTTGCTGTACCTCTCTTGTCTCTTCCTCTCAACCTTTTTGAATCAGAACAGTCCAAACACCCTTTTGTGGGGATCTGTCGGCTAAGAGCAGGTGAGGAAAACAATAGAGAGCACCTAATTATGGCGTCCTTGATACCGCCTGCAAGAGCGCTGTCAGCTCGCTAGATTCATATGGACAAGAGGCAAAGGGAGTGCGTCGAGCGTCTGTACAGATGGGCTCCAAACAAATACGGTTAAGCCGCTGGGATAAGATTGCATGGGGGAGGTGGGTGATAAAGCGGAAGGGAGACCAGGGGTAATAAATCAAACCGTGTAGGGGACTGGCGAGGAAGAAAATTTCAGTCAAGCCGTCCACGGCTCCCTTTCTTCAGGACAGCAGCCAAGATCTTTATTTAGTTGCTTTGAGTGAGTTTTAGCATGAGGGGATTTCTTGAGGAAGAGTGGTGTGAAATCAATAGAAGCGTTGGCTTGAAGGTACGATTAACCCTGAGTATGGTATTTAAGTGACAGGTATCTTTCTGTCGGGGGGAAATGTAGGACACAGAGTATCTGCATTTGGGATTCTCAGGATTTTGGTATTTGAAGGATGACCTCCTCTGACATCCCGCTGAGGATGTTTGGGGTTATTTGTGCAACGCTTCCAGAAATATTGACCCTTTAAATCTCCTGTCTTTATTTTGATGGGATACAGCCTGCTCTCTCACAGAAATCACACGCTTAAGTGTGTATTAGCTTGAGCTGATCAAAATAGTCATTTAGGAGAGTGAAGTACACGGATTATAATGATGGTTAGAATGGTACAAAGTAAATTTACATTTTTAGAATGAAATACCAGTGCTTGAGGCTACAGAATAAGATATAGGAAATTATATTTTCAAGCCAAATTAAAATGAATTTTTTTTGTGTAATTCCAGTCACATACAAGTACATAATAAAGCAGTTCTGTAGTGCAACTTACTCCGCAATGCAATAAATAAGCACCCAAAAAAGGTGTACGTAATACACATTAAATTATATAGATAATTTTAGACATATGATTACACTTGTTATTTTTTATCAGTGCTACTCTGCTGTTGTCGTGACACTCAGCATTTTATTTCTATTGATTGCGAATGGGAATCAGCACATAACATGGCCTCTGTGCTGCATCTACTGTATGGATTTATGAAAAGAAACACCATTTGCATAAAACTCTCAAAACTCAATGTTTGTTGCATTACCAACAGTTGCCTCAAGGAATGATCCCACAGTTGCAGCCACTCATTTTTTAATGTGAATTTTAAAATTATTATTCGTTTTGGTTTCACTTTATTTTAATGGTTCCTTCTGTTGACAATAAGTAACTTTGCGCCTACATCAACTAACTTTCATCAGAGTGTTAGTAGAGTATTAGTAGACTTGTAGGGTTAGGGTTAGAATAAGTCGACATGTTCTTGAAAAGCTATCTACAGTCAGTAGAAAGTCTGTTGGGAGATCATCACAATAAAGAGTTAACAGATAATAATCAGACTCTAATGAAAGTTAGTTGACATGTAGGTGCAAGTTACTTATTATCAACAGAATGTTCATAAGAGACCATCAAAACAAAGTGTTAACTCAGTTTTTTGTGATCATATTTTCAATTTTTTTTTTGTCCACCAATATAACAAACCCATTCAAACACAGAAGCCAGCAGAAATTTTTAAACTGAAAACTAATTACTTTGAGGTGTAAACAAAATATCAAATCATTTTATTTTATTTTACACTGTAAATAAACACCTGCAAATCAGGTGTCATATGGTAAGGTAATGTGACATTTCATGTAATCTTTCAGTAACATTTTGGAAGTAAAATAAAAAATAGAATTCTCAGCAAACTCTAAAATGGTATGTTTTTCATTTCTTTGCAGTTTTTTAACAGTTATGTAACAGTTATGTATGTAGTTTTCTGTTACAACCTATGTATTTTAATTTAGTGCATTACATGATAGCACTTTCTGTTTTTATTTTATTATTATTATTATTTTACCTGTTATTTACCAGTTTATGGCATATGGCATATGTATATAACAGTGTGATTGCTAACAGATTGAGTTAAGGACCTATCAGAGTGTTTCACCTAGTTGTTCATGACAGAACTTTATTTATACTAACAGCCTGGACATTCATGCATAAAAATACATACCAGACACACATTTGACTTTAGTTGATCCTTAAACCACAAACAGATATCAGAATTACTGCAGCAAGATTGTGTTATCTATTCTGTGTCCAGCTGCCAAATGTGAATGACCGGTATTGTTGTCTCCCAAAACCCTTGGTTAAAAAAAAGAAATGTAGCAAATTGCATTGCAGGTTTTAAAGGTCATCACTCTCTTAATCTGAGTGTTGTGCCTCCTCAGCTGCATTACTAGCTCTCAAACCAAGCTAATTTTTATATCTCCAAGGCACAAACTTTGGCATATCGCTCAATACAAATAACCACTTGTACGGCGAGATGCTTTAATCATTCATTATCCAATTTGAATGCCATTTTCTATCGCCATTTTCAAAGAGCATGGATGTTAATTGAAGCTAAATGCTGTAGCTTTATTGCATTTGTGTTCCTCTAAAGCCCTGATTAGAGTTTAGTGAAAGCTGGGGCTGACATTTTAAACAGGACGTGCGCGGGAAAGCAATCAGACTTCTGCATGCATGATATTTAACTGTTATTTTGTTGGTAGAGGGCCACTCCAATGGAGAGCACAGAGGAAGAAATGACATGATTAACAATCTGGACAAACGTCTTATATTATGGTAATAGTAATTGAAGTGACAACATGGGTTTTGTCAAACAGCATTGGCCTTATTACATGATATCACTCGACATTAATGTGCTCTAAATGGTCAGCTAAGAAGTACATTCCAGTGTTGAAATAATTGGTAAAAGTAATGTGAAATGTTTAATGCTTTAACCTTTAAAACACACACACACACACACACACACACACACACACACATACACACACACACACACACACACACACACACACACACACACTTTTAGTAATATTTTAGTAACCATTTCACAAATGTTAGAGTATTAACAAAATACACTTTGCAATAATAATCTTTTTTGTTTCGTTTTTTGTATGCATTTGCAATTATTGATGTGTTCAGTAACATACAACACTAAAACATGCGTAAAATACCTATATTTTAATTTTAACTTTATTCTTTTCATAATTATATTCAAAGCTATTGTATTTTAAATGTACTAAATGGCCGTTTCATCATTACAAATGTGTTCTCGTAAATATTTTTTTTACCAAATATAGTAGTAACAACATTACACTTTACATTTACATAAACATTACATCGCATTTGAATATTGCTGTAAACATTACACTCGGTTTGCATATTGCACTGCTCTTTTTTTTTTTTAACCGTACTAAAGTGATTCTTTTTTTACAGGAAACAGTGAGATCCTTTTCTAAAAGAATTAAATATAATATACATACATTTCCGCAAGTAACCTTGCCCTTTTAACGTGATGTTGATGTTAATATGCTCCATTGGGATTACATTTATCCGCAGTGAAACCCCTTTGTGTCATGTTCAATGAATACTTAATATTAAAAGACAGAAAACATAGCAGAGTTCGAACGCTATAGTTTACAGTGACCTGTAAATAATTAAAGCACACGTGATAAATGATTCATGTTCCTCATAAAACAGTGCATGACACGTCTTGGTAGTCTCTCTGTAACAAGCACAATATGCTCCACATTACTTGAAGGCTGATAATTATAACAGGACTGAAAGAATGGCTTCTCAGCCAAGCAGGAGAATGCACATTGGTATTTTTAGCCAGGAGAGCAGTGTTTAATTATTTCTGAAGAAAGTGCTGTAAGGATGCTTTGTTTCACTGAGCTTCTTGGCATCCCCACAATGAAGCACGTAGGGAACAGACGAGATCCTGCTGATGTATGAACGCATGCTGAGAGGGGTACCGGTGCCTTCTACAGAATGCTATGGACCACGAAGACAACAGGAAAAACACTAGGGTTGTCAGTTAATTTACATGTTTTTGTATGGAAGTCCCATTTCTGCCTCCGATGTCCTGTTCCCATTTCCACAGTTTCAGCGAGCGTACTAGAAACGAAAACGTTTTTTTCCTTGCACTTCCGAAATGTTTGCATAGAGAGAACAGTGAAAAAAGAGTTTTGCAAGCCGCCGCATAGTTATTTTCTTTGCGTGCAAAAAGCGCTTCGTAACATTCAGATCGAACCACTGACGGCAGATGAAGTATTCTGATGATGTCTTTATACTTTTCTGGGTCTGGGCAGTGTTCAGTCAACGGGACAGTCACAAGCCTCCCAGTTTTCATCCAAAATGTCTTAACTTGGACAAAATTAATGACAACATTTTCATTTTCAACCCTTTAAGCCACTCTTTATAATGTCTGTTTAATGCTTCACTTGTCTGCTATAATAAACTTATTTGAATTTTCAAAAAAAATATTGAAATGTGATTCATCAGATCATTTAATTAGCACATTGTGTAATTAAGTCGATTTACAAAATTTGAATCAGTGGACAGCCTTAAAAATAAGCATCTGTGTTCCCCTCCTGGCCATTATCAGGGGGTTTCAGGGGGAAAGCAGGGATGTTGTCACAGGCCCTGCATATGCTAGGATGCCATCCATAAAAATTCCCCCCCAGGACCTGTAAATTTCTATGACAACCCTGACTCCCCTTCCTATATTTTTCTCTTTATCTCTCTGTTCTTCCGTCACATATTGACACAAACACACTCACTCACATTCCGTCAGCCTCCACAGTAAAGATTTCAGTTAAACGGTTAATAAATTGTTTCGCCTTGCAGCAGTAGCAGGCAGGATATTAAACAGTGCTACTCCGGAGAATAACCAATTTTGATATCATAAAAGTTGTATGTGCTGAATTTATAGTATATTTATTTATATTTATATTTTTTTTAAAAAAGACAAAAACTACAAAAAATGATGTTTTGAAAAGAAAAAGCAAGCAAGACTACCTGAGGATCAAAATCATAACATTATAAATGTGAATTCACAAAGCTTGCATCTAAAGTTAGAACTGATGTTACATAGAGGTGACGTTAAACTTTTGCAGTTAGTTTAACTTGCAATTCGGACTTTTTGAAACATGACGTACATTTGAAACATAATGTACAAATAGTACATTATCACAACTCCAACTGCAAAACTCAGCAGCAAAATGATGCTCATAGAAACATGTTTAAGACATTTTATGTATGAATGGAATAATTAGATATTTTTAAATAAAGGAAGGGGAAAAAAATTGCACCACATCATTTGTCCTTAGAGACACAATAGAGATAATAAAAATATTTTTCTTCCTTAAGAGAAGTCAGTGGTATAACAGAACTAATCTCACAAGTGTAAAAATATACTATTCTGTGCAATTTTCCCCTTGAGCTAGAGAGTCTCAGGTCTCTCGCTGCCGTGAGGCTTATAAAGATTAGGGTCTGCTGTTGACATGTCATTTGAAAAACTTATCTAAGGGCAGTGTATTATTGACTCGTAGGCTATTTGAGAAGGTTTGGCTGAATTACTAAAGGATTAGATCAGAGCATATGGCCTCCAAGGGTTAGTGCCCTGAAATATTGACTGGGGAAAATTAGTTGAACTTGACATCATCTTTTAATAGTGCAGAAGCGTGCAATCTTCCAGTCAAGCCTCAATTCTTCACCTCTCGATCTGTCTATCTCTGAGGCATTCATCTGAGCTTTAATCTGGATGATATGACAACTTCAGGGATGGACGTCTTGGCAAACCGAGTGCAGGAAGTGAATGTCTCAGACCTACCTTCATCAGACCATCATGTGTAAGGTGGTCACAGACATGCGTGTGGGGGAGTTTAATTGTCTACTGTGAATTTGATATGTGGACCTGCACGCTATAATCACTTTTATTTCTGGCTGTAGTTTCAGCTTGAGTGTAGTCTACAGTTTGGATGCTCAAGTGGATGATATGGTTTTGCCGTGTTATTGGACATGTTGTATTCAACATCGTGATATTCAGAAGTTTTGCTTTTCCATGAAAAATATTGCCACTGTTACACTAGGATTTTGTGAATGATTGTCAGGATGTTATTTTATTATTATTATTATATTTACAAATCCAAAGTTCTGGCATGAAATTTTAGATGGTGCAGTCAGATAGGTCAGACTCAATCTGATATAATGACATCATTATCACTTGGCAGAGCTGATTGGCCCTTTTTGTATCAGCAGCCAATGAGCTCATTTCAGACGCCCTCCACCATCCCCAGCTCCACCTGTATAGATCTGCTTAGGGGTGATTCATATATACTATAGGGTTATTTCATATATGTTATATGAGTAGCAGCAGTATTTCTTACATGCTCACATCAGCAGCAGTGTAGATCTATTCCTCCAAGACCAAACACATTTACATGTATATTACCATACCAATCCCTCTGAGACTGGTCATGACAGAACTTCATTTCACCATAAGCAAAAGCTAAATTAGCTATAATTTACTAATATTAAATGATTAGCTTTTAATAAAACTAAAAACATATCTCGTTAGGTTGAGATTATTTATTACAAATAAAGCCAACTTTCGAAGGACCTTAATGTGTTTTTAATATATCATCATATTAAAATATCACAAGCGTAGAAGACAAATGATGTCTTCTTCACATCAACATTACCTACTTTTAGACCAATTTAACATATGTTTAAACTAGAACCTATGATGAAATGCTTCTTCACTTTTTAGTATTTATAAATGTCAGTCTGTTTGACACAGGAATTAATTTCTATGGCTTACAAAACAAAAACATTTAGGATTGTAATAGCCTTTCACTGGGGACAATGGACACACTCTTTAAAGGGTGCATAATAGAACCTTGCAATAATAAAATGGTTCCTACTGGAATTAATATGTTCTCGTCCTATTATAAACCTTTAGGAGTAAAAAGGTACAAAGGTGTCTATTTGAGGGGTACTGTACCAGTGAGCTGTTGTACCTTTTGTTTTGTAGTTTATTCTTTAAAAAACACATTTGGATGAAATGATGGTGTTTTTGAGGATTTGCTCCTAATAATAATAATAATAATAATAATAGTAATAATGGGAGTCTTGCAAACAAACACAAAAAAAAAAAATAGCTAATAAAAAAATTTTGATTTGAAAATTGACACTTTATAATTAAACCCTATCCGTCTTAGCTTTGACTTTTTTCAATGGTTAAATTCATGAAAGATCTGCAAATACATATTGCTTATCCTAGTGTCCAAAAGTTGTCAATAATTGTGAAAGCAATTTTAGTTTCAAGGCCTCAACTGTAATTAGCCTCAATCCATCAGGGAAGCGAGTGTGTACTTTTAGATGGTGGGCCGTAATTACGAGCTGTCTCTGTGACTTGTCGCATCTCACGATCTAATCATAGCGGAGCTTTGGAAACCCCCACCTGCCCTCGTACAAGACTCTTTGACCACACTCACATTTATACTGCACATTCATCCATAATTATAACCCCTTATCCTTAATTTTCTTTTAAATCCGTAAGGTTCTGATTGTAATTATGGTCATTGAAATTATTTTAAAAACAGACAAAAAACTACTTTGAAGGAGCTTAAATGAGCCAGTGTGCATTTCCCAAAGATGACCTGAATTCTCTGGGTTAATAAAAGGCTTTCTGCCACTGTGTTTGCAGATTACCCAGAATGCCAGTTGCTTTTCATCCCTACTCTCTGTCAAACATTGACCTTTTCTTGTATTAGGTTTATTTTAAAGTAATGTCACACCATTTAAGAGCCAGCATATGATCAATGTACGACAGATTGCCTCTTCAAACTTTATTAGAAGCCTATTAATACCCACTCCTACAAATAACACGCATTTCCTTTGACTTAAATATCAATGTAGCGGATGTGTAGCAGACTTTTTTGAACAAAAAGATCACCGTTCACAATGCCTGACATTTATTTTTATTCATTCAATATTTACATTGCTATTACAAAATATCTGACATACCATAAACTTACATTTACTTACTATGTAAAAGGTGTCCATTGCATGTTTTTTTTTTTTTTTCTTTTTTTTTTTTTTTTAAAGCCAAACCAGTTGCTAGGAATTGATACAAGGACTGGACCATGTTGAAAAACACATACATCAGGAGTTACTGTGATTAAAAACTGTACAGCATTTACATTCCAATATATTTGCATGAGCACATACTGATATGTGCTCAGATACAGGGGTCATTCTTTATTTTCTGCTCAGAAACAGAGGTCATTCTTTCAAAATTCATCACGAAAGAAACTGGGTTGTAGGTTACCAGATCAACGCCAAACGGCAGAAATAAAAGCACAACTAAAGGTCGAAATAAAATAAAAATACACATCAACTGAGCAAGTAGGGCTAAATCAGGGGTCAGCAAGCTATAAATACTGTGCTAATAAAGAGTTTAACCCACGCTAGTAGAAGCACACGGCTCTGACAAACCAATTAGCAACTGCTTCGCACCGACAAGCAAAACAATCACTATGAGCTCCCGGATTTTAGTGTTTAGTGTTTTTACAAGAAAAAGTAAAAATGCTCTGCACTCTGTAAATGTCACATATGTTTAGTTTTAAGGCTTGAAAGCCTTCTTTTATGATTAAAATACCTCTTCTGTGCTTTTATTTCGACTAAAGAATATTTAGACCAGTAATTTTTAGAAAAACACACAATCATTATCATTTTGGAAATATTAATTACCGTATACAGAATCCTTCACATTCCACACACAAAGTATAAAAACCTACTTTATGTAGGAGAAAAAGAAAAGCTTCAGAAGCAGAAGCTATATAAGATTCTCTGCTATTTGTATGATACTCATCCAATAAGTTTGTGGTGTTTGATGTGATATCATGTTAGGGTGACGCTGATCTTTGGATTTTAACTATAAAATCCATTTTTCCATTAAATTTAAATGAACTGTGGACGCATGGCTCAATGATTACCTTAATAACAATAGCACTTCATAACAAAAAGATTGCTGACCCCTGAAATAAATAAATTGCACAAACAGTGCCAAATCGCACCTATTTCAGCTTGAGAAATTATTTACATAAAACACTTTACTCTAGGCACATTTTTATTCTCTCTGAAATGCCTTATAGATTTGAATGTTTAGTGATGATCGAATTGCAATAAGCAAGTAGGGGAGTATTAAGTGTGCAATCTTTGTGCCACTAGTGCCACTGGATGGAATTGCAAAAATTTTTTTCAAAATTATTTTTCAACAGGTTTTCCCTTTTGTCTTCCACAGGTGAGAAAACCAAACCAAACCAGAAAAAAGTATAAAATATATATATATACTGCCCATACAAAAGAAAAAGTCACATTCTAGCGTTGATTACGGCACATAAACTTCTGCAACGTTTATTCCCATACATTTTTTGCCAAGATCTTGTATTGATTGCAAAGTCTTCTCAAAGATTAAGGTTAAGATCTGGACTCTTTGGTGGCCAATCCATGTGTGAAAATTATGTCTCATGCTCCTTGAACCACTCTTTTCACAATTTGAGCTCAATGAATCCTGCCATTGTCATCTTGTAATGTGCCCGTGCCATCAAGGAAGAAAAAATCCATTGATGGAATAACCTGGTCATCCGGTATTCAGTACTGACCTCATTTTTTGGGCACATAACGTTGTTGAACCGACCGACCTGCAGCTACTCCAGATCATAGCACCTATTTCCTTGGTTAAATCCAGGTGGTGATCTTTTTTTCGTTTTTTTGGAAGGGCAGTATATATTTGACACTGAATAAGCTACACACTTCAGCATTAAAATGATTCATCCAGGGCTATTTTTGAATCATATCCTTGCCTTTTTGCTGACTGCTTCTCAAACGATCACTGAGATAGAAAACAGGGTTAAGGTGGATAAAATATTCAAAACCACACCAGTAACGACATCTTCCTTAAAGGAAAGAAAAAAAAAGAACTTAAATTGTAGTGCAGTTATAACCTTCACCTGCAACATAGCAAATGCTCATTATCATGCTGTATAATATAGCACTTTGCACCAAAACTGTGTGTGATCCACAAAGCCTGATTCAAAAAAGGTGAGCAGTGGATATTTATGGCCGAGTTTAAATTGTGACACCGCTTTTATTACTGGAGATTTTTTTCTATTTTTCACAAATTAATTGTGCTTAATTTTTTTTTTTAACCACAAAAATGAACTGTCACATGTCAAATCAAACACTTACTCCAGTGAACAGACAGAAAAAACATAGACACACCTTTATATAGTTCAGATAGGTTTGTGTACAGGTGATGTACACAAAAATACTATAGACATACATTGGCTGCAATGTTATGAGAAGTACCAATGTAACATGCATGATCATTTTTGTCATGGGCTTTAATAAAACTATTTAATTCATATTTACATTGTCCTTCATAGTCGGTAAGTCAAAGGCATTCATTTCCATTTGCTTAAAGGTGCGCTCAGTTTTTTTAAATAAATGTTTTAATATATAACATAATATATTAAATAATATACTACTTTATTTTGGCTAATCATCATATCATTAACATAATTCCTAGATAAATGAAAGAAATAGTTCACCCAAAAATAAACGTTTAGTTCAAATTTACTCAATAAACTTGAGTTTGTTACTGCATTAAAACAGATTTGAAGAAATTTTGCACTGCGTCAGTGGCTCACCATCGGATCCTCTGCAGTGAATGGGTGCCGTCAGAACGTCCAAACAGCTGATAAAAACATCACGATAATCTAAATTTATTGTGATCATTGGCAGTGAATTCCACTGTTGAGCTGGCGATGCTCAAAAACTTCTCCAAATCTGCTGCAGTGATGAAACAAATACATCTTGGATGGCCTGAGGTGAGTACATTTTCAGGGGATGATCATTTTTAGGTGAGCTGTTCTTTTAAATTGCATAATTCTGCACTCCAGGCTCCTGGGTGTCAGTATGTGTTTAAAATAACCAGCGCAACGTAAAGAAAAAGTTACTGAGTGCACCTTTAGTATCTTTGTGGTCTGGCTTTATAAAACCGTAAATGGCATTTTCACCTTGTTTATTTGTCTTTACAATACCTATCTCTTTATTAACAAGTTCTCAAACAAAGAAACAGATCGGTGATTAAATAAATACTTGAACAGAGCCGTAAGCATTTTGTAACCAATTGCTCGCCACTAAATTGATATAACGATGTAATTACTGTACGACATTCCAGGTCCTGCTTGCATAAAAGTCTCTGTAGTGAGATCCAATTGCCAATCATCTCAGATTTGCCTTAATTCTACAATTAATCACATTCATACTTCAGTTCCAAAGAGAAGAAACGGGTTCGCACATGCACTGGCAGAAATAATGGAGACACACAAATATAACTTTACTTTACATTCATTTGAACCTCCATTTTCTGTAATGAGTTCTTCCGCTCTGCCCTAAAAAGCATGGCTTTGTAAATCCTCATTTCACATGGCGGTGAAAGATGGCACTAACCTCTTGTGAAATCCTCCATCTCCCCTCGTCTATGCGTGCAGCGAATAAGGTCCTCAGCAGTGCAATATCTTTATGAAAGCCTTTCTGAACTCCACATTGAAAGTGGTATATATGATAGGGTTGACGGCACTGTTCACATATCCCAGCCAAGTGAAGGCATTGTACATTTCCAGCGGCACCACGCAGCTCGTGCAGTGAGTTTTCAAAATGTGAGTAATAAAAAAGGGCAGCCAGCAAATAATGAAAACACCTGCAACAGAGAAAATAAAGCTGAGGTATTCTGAGGACAAGACCTCAATCTAGGACTTTTATGTAGCTCGTGCTCGGCATACGGCTGAGAAAAATGACAGCATCGTGACCTCACCTAGAACAATAGCCAGCATCTGAGTAGCCTTCTTTTCTTTATGCTGGGATATCTTTCTCTGCTCATGGTTTTGGTCACTGTAGTTCGGGTTTTGCCATTGGGCAGTGCCTGAGTTTCAACAGGTTTGGCTTCTTTAGGGGTCTGGACCTCCTTGGCGTGCCCATTTTTCTCATCTACGTTTGACTGACATTCACCGTGGGAGGGAGAGCCATGGATGGGGCTTGGATTGGCCAGCAGATCGACGACCAGAGTGGATGCCAGTTTCTTTTTCTCTGGAGGGCTGGTGCATGGAGTAACGTCCACCCCCACATCACCACCTTGGTGCAGGACTTCCTTTATTAGTTGCTGTTGAAGACATGTTTATTATTAGTTGTATGAAAGACACTTTGAATGCCATGAACTAGTTTAGTTTTTTTGTTGACATAATTAATTTTGTTTATATTTGCACTATATAAGAATACAGATAACGTACAGCTAAAAGAAAGTAAAAAAAAAATGAAACAATATAAAAACAAATAAAATGGTCTTTTAAACATTGTAATGAGATATTAAACAAAAACATATTGTGACACTTTAGTTTACGGACACTATTGTGACACTTATTAGCATGCATATTACTGTTTACTATTACTTATAAAGCTCATATTATTATATCGATAAATTATATTACTAAAATAAAGGGAAACAAAATATTTATGAAGGACAATTTTTGAAGTAATGGAAAAAAAGCTTGACTAAACTATATTGCAATATGAAAGATATAATGTAGATCAATTAAAACTATAAACCTATAATAAAAATGAGTAAAACAGCCTATAGTGTCTTATTATTCTTGTTTTTTTCTAAACATAATTTTTATATAGTCTGGACAGGGCCGGTCCAAGCCTTTATTGGGCCCTAAGCCATATTTACGTATGACGCATTAAACCAGCAGACAATTGAATTTTCACAACATAAATATTAATTAAATTGTACTTTTATTACAAGTTATGTTTTTATTAGGGATGCACCAATATTTCGGTCGCGGAAAATTATCGGCCGTAAACGGCATTTTCGAAAGAGGGTTAGAAAGAGAAAAATGATAATACAAGCTGAAAATATGCTATATAATATATGGCGTGTCCGCCCTGTCATTCCATCGCTGTGATGCTCCGCTCAGTATCCGCTCGATGAACGTGTACCTGCCCGTATACGTCGTGACGTATGCTCAAATAACAAAGCTCAAAAAGCAAAGTCTGCTCGAATATGCACCGACAGGACTTTTCTATTGTATTTTCTACTGTGCTGTAACATGCTGCTGTACAGCTGATGCTACCCTCTCGTGATGATTGCTTTCTGTTCAATGGAAATTAATAAAAATGAGCAAACAATACATTTATTACAGTATTTCATTAATCTGTCCTAATGTTAGATAATACAGCTGTTTGAGTTCATTCAGAGTGCATTAACTAACAAGAACAACTGATGACTTTAATACTGCATTGGTAAATGTTGCAATTAACAAACATTAATAAATAAATGAATAAACCATTGTTCATTATTAGTTCATGTTATCTATAATATTCTGTCCAGTTTTGATACTTTCAGTAAAAGTGTGGTTCTTTTTAAAAGCTTGCGTTTTTCATTTATTTTTATTCAGTATCGTTAAAATTGTGTTAAATTAAAAGAATCTTACAAAATGACTCTATATTATTCAATAAAATAATAAATAATCATTACAAATCATTTTCGGTTTCAGTTTCGGTCACTTGCATCCAGAATTTTCGGTTTTAGTTTCGACCAGAATTTTAATTTCGTGCATCCCTAGATTTTATAATAAAAATTAAACGGCAGAGAGCATCTGTAAAACAACAACTCTTGATCTATATCTAGCTAACTGAGGCATAATGATATTGGAATATAATAGCACCCAAAAGGTAGGCTAGCTTAAATAATGTTAAGCTGTTATCAGTTTATGAAACAGAACCTTATTTTTATTGCAAAATTATATACCCAGGAAAGTTGCTTTTACACTAAAAAAAACTAATCAAGTAAAATGACATATTATATTAAAATATCTATTTGCTGATGTTTTGATGTTCAAACATGAACTTAGCTAAAACAAAAAACATACCCTAGGCTAAGCTAACAATCTGCTCAGGAAGCCTTTCTCAAAAGCAACCATGGTCGCAAGTTCTGTTGCTACCAACAGAGTTCAGTGGAAATAATGAGAACGACCAAAGTTAGTTAACTATGGTTTTAAAACACACCCCTGCCGCAAAAACAACTATTTGTCCCTCCTCCACCCTCAAAATCAATTTAACCCTTTGATGTTTTTACTGCCACTGAGCCAGAGAAAAAAAAAAGTGGAATGACGTGAAAATAAATAAATTATATGTACAGATTATTTACTATTGCACTTTCGTAAAATTACAATTGCCTATCGACATAATATATCACAAATTAAAAAATTAAATAAAATATAATTTCATGTCGGCTACTCTTGGGGCCTCCTCCGTGGCCACAAGGCCCTAAGCAGCCGCTTAGTTCGCTCATGCCTTGGGCCGGCTCTGAGCCTGGAATACTAGTAGACCAGCATGGGAGAAAAGTACATAGTACAGTACACGCAATATTGAAAATTATGTTACGTGTGAAAATAAAAAGGGTATTCAAGCTTATTTGCACTAACCTGACAGACCCTGACAGCATTAATTGGTGACCTTATGGCCTCTCATTAACTATTCACATTTAAAGTAGTTGCTAAATCAATGCTTGTTTAATACAGGCAGGCTGTCAGCATGGATGTATGACTCACAGTCGTCCAGCTATAATCCATCTGATGTGATATATGACTCACAGTAGCCCAACTGCAATAAACAGTCCGTGAAAGAGAAAAGAGTTTTATTCACTTACATTTATTCACCCTTACAATTAGTTAAATAAGCTAAATCTAATGATAATAAATGAATAAGAAATAAGAAAATATCAATGTTACATTAACTTAACTACTACCTCGTAAATCTTCTGCTAAAAACTGTTTTTTGATGTTACTGCAGTTTTTTACACTCCACATTACTTTCCCAATGTAATTAGGAATGTTCTTTTTAACTGCAATTGTAATGCTTTTCATTGACACTAATAGTGGATGTATTCAGTGGCTAATAAAAATCTGCTTTGCACAACCAGGGGTGCATTTCCAAAAACCATTGTTAGCAGACTATGGCTGTTAGTCCTGTTGAACTCTATAGGTAACGGCAGAACTTCTGACCATATTGCCTTTGGGAAATGCGCCTCTCAGTGATCGTACTTATAAGTATTCAAACAAAGTGTCTGCATTGCATTCATTCAAAAAGTTTTACATCCCCTTGAGAAACTCTGTTTACTCGAATAAAACTTCTAGGCGAATGTATTGAAATAATTTTTTTCTTCCATCGCATATTTTTCCCATCGCCACGGCCCCTTAGGGCTTTATATATACAAGATCAACAAAATCTAAAATTTAAATCCAGTTATGTCAAATTAAGACTCTTAATAAGAAATAATAAAGTGCATTTCAGTGTGTTAAATACAGACGAGACTAACAAAAGTAAAATCATCATCATTTATCATGTAATTATTCAGTAAGTACAAAATAAGGGAAACGCCATGCATTAATAAGTTTCACTCATGTACTAATTTGCAATTAAATTAGTAATGGTCCTACTTTTTAGTAATCACAGAACAAAGAAAAACGTATAAATAGTAAACAGGTGTGTTAAATAATGTGATACCGTTAACAGTTTAATTTATTTTATAAGTGCAATATAATCAACCCATGAAATGCACTCTTTTTTATATATAGGCTATGTTTATTAGCCACCTGTTTTCATTTAGTAGTAATAGCAAATGGAAATTTGGCAGCTTTTGTGAAGTCTAGTGTATAATGAGTCTAATTTACATAAAACATAGGTGTGTATGCAATTTAATTAGCATTAGAATGCAGGACAGCTAGTTAGTGAATAATCAATCAATCACTTTTATTTATATAGTGCTTTTAATTGTACACAGATTGTATCATAATAGCTAGGTATAGCTAATGAATAACAGAATAGTTAGTGAATAACAGGTATCTGCATTGATTCACCTCGTGGAAAAGTGGCGTAATGGCTTGTTTTTTCATAGAAAAGTGCCTGGTATACAACACAGGATCTGTGGAAAATATCCAATATTTTTGCACTGTACCAAAACTGTACTTTATGCATATACTTCCCTGCACTATAGAGGCAGTTGACACAGACAATTTTTATCACTTTTCACGCAAATATTGCTCTGCATGGTTCTTCGTGACAATGCATGTGATCGCATCAAAACAGATTTACCATTGTGCAGAATTTGCTAACTAATACAATTTAATGTTTGTATCACATAACCAACTCTATGTGTATGGCTTTTCCAAAAAAAGCAAGATTGCTCAGTAGCTCACCTGGTACGGCATTACTGAAGCAACTCCATTCATAAGCAAAAGTTATGTAGTGTGTACTTCAAATGGCCAGCTTCTTTTTTTTTTGTATGGATTTTGTTTTAGAACCGAACTTCTCTCCCCATAAAGAGGAAAGAGCATTGAGATATATTGGATGTAATGGTGTAAATGCAGAGGCAGCTGCATACATATACTGAATCTACAGAATCACAATGCTTAATAGCATTTTCATTACTTGTTTTATAAGTAAAGCACACTTACTGCTTTCTTGTTTTTGGCAGGTAAACCCCCATTGGTCTTAATGATAACTGTGCACAATTTCACATCTTCAGGATGAGTGCACTTTTCCTGTGGCAAGAGTAATAAGAATTTGATTCAGCATGTGGTCGACATTAAATTCCAAAGACAGCATGGAGCCTTGAAAATCATTCATAGGTATATTTGGAGCCTCTTGATGACACACAATGCAAATAAATCCACTGAACACAAAAGAGCCTTTCTAGCCCAATGAAAAAGAGATTTCTTCAGTAATTTGTAAGTACCTCAAAAAGTCCTCGGGACCCTTAAAAACTAGATGACTAAACCCACTGATCCAAAGTGGCCATTAAAAACAGCTGGTGCGAGAAATCGATGATGAAAAAGCACAAAGGTCAGAAAAAAAGAAATAATTTGTAGCTCTTCTGTATTGCGCTGAAAACAGAAGATGAATAAAGGGTAACCGGTATATCATATTCGCAATCTGCGCTGACACATAAATAGCACAGGGAATTATGTTTAAAAACCTTACAGCTCAGGAAAAATGGCAATGACTTCTTTTGCTTTACCGGCTTTACTTCCATAGTGTCCAGTGGGTAATGCATATTCATCAAATTCAAAAAAGGCAATACCCTCATAACCAGATACAATGTACACAGTGGGGATGCTGAAATCAGACTGTCTAAAGATAAAACCACCATTCATTTTCATTTCCACTATACTTAGATATCTATCTGCCAGTAGCCACAACCAAGCATTAATTGACATGTACATGCAAAATTACTTATAGTTCGTCCATCATAAATAGATAGCAGATATTAATCAGAAAGTCTACTAATACTCTAATACGAGTTCTGTTGCAAAATGTAAGAAAGGGACCATCAGAATAAAGTGTTATCAATGAATCTAACAACACTGTAACATAATACTGATTCAAGATTTTGGGATCATTATCCTGCAGATCCCAGCATTACCCCAGGAATTCTATAATTAACACTTCTTCTAACTTCTAAACACTTCTAACTTCTCCCCATATTTTCTAGAAGGAGGGCAACTCTCTTTTCTAAAACAACATTGACACCATGTCTTGTCCAGTGGGGAATGCTGGGTATTTTCTCTGAGGCTACTGTCTCACATGGTGCATATCACCTTGAGAGGGGGCAGAGCATCAGCGTCTGTCTTCTGGCAGCTCCGTTTAGTGTTGACCCGTTTTCGACGCTTACGAAGAACCACGTAGATCTGCACGTACACGAGAAGGGTGATGATGAAGGGCACGTAGAATGACATGATGGAGGAGTAGACAACAAAAGCGGGGTTGGCGATTTCACATACGGTATCATCCCGTGTAGCTAAAAGAGAGAGAGAGAGAGAGAATAAAATACGGTTACACAATTAATTACGGCTACAAAACTAATTAGTTCATTGAGGCACTGGCAAATGCCTGTATGGCAAATTTCCCCTAACAATTGCAAATTAGCTCTAGATTAGAATTAGATTAGAAGCGTACTGGAAAATTTATAACAGTATGACAACGTCAAGTGAACTCAAAACGTAATACAAATGCCGTACTGGAAAATATATATAAATACATTGAAATATAAGATAAGATTAAAAAGACTTAAAAAGTTATATGCACATCAAGATTTTTATATTTGGTTTATGTCACTGATGCAGTGTAATATTAAATAAAACGTATTTACTACAGGTTTAGGGTTAAGTTTAGCCTTAATTGCTATCAATTATGAATATACTACATATGGGGCTTTTGAAAGTTTGATTCCGACTGACTGACAAATGTTTTAAAGGAACACTCCATTTTTTTGTTTGGAAATAGGCATATTTTTCCAACTCCCCCAGAGTTAATAAGTTGAGTTTTGCCATTTTGGAATCTATTCAGCCGTTCACCGTGTCTGGTGATAGCAGATTGGATTTCATGATCTATGTAAAGCCATGCCTTACAGTGCTATCTTCAGGCCCGGAGATTAACTGAGTAGATTCCAAAACGGTAAAACTCAACTTATTAACTCTGGGGGAGTTGGAGGATGAGCCCCAAAAAAGTGGAGTGTTCCTTTAAGGTGCATGTGCAAATATTGTTTAGGGAACGCACAGCTGAAGTTTAACGCTGGTCTTGATAGCATTACGGTTCCACTTCTTCAAATGATTTCAGTTCATTAAAAAGTTATTTCAATCTACAACAGCAAAGGACCAAAATCTGCAAAGCATAATTAATAAACTAAATAATGACAAACATGATAAAAATTACAAACTCTCCATAATTTGCCATTAGATTTTATTATCTATGGAAGGCACATTCACTTCTTTTTGAAATTAACAAAGGAGTCTGAAATTGGGATGAGAATATTAGTTATAATAAGATTATTATTATTATATTTTTGCCCTAACGAGCCACAACAGTGATTCAAAACTAACAACAATGGGTTCTATTTTAGATATTGTTTCTATTTCAGAGACGGCTAGAACAACTTTTTAATAAAGTTTTTAATGGAATTTAATAGAAGTCACTTAGTATGTTTGTATTGCATCATATTTGACTATTTTGGGCCATTTAAAAAAATGATAAACCTGACCAGTGTTATTTTAACTATATAGAATACTACATTTCATTTTTATCATTAACTTACATTTAAATGTAATATACTTTTATGTTTTAAAAAGTGAAATTTTCAGTGAATCTCTATGTTGTTGATTTATTGTGAAATGCATGTGACAATTAATTGATTAAATTAGTTTTAAAATTAATTTCATTTTGTATTTTGTATTTAGATTGTATTGTGTGTGTGTGTGTATATATATATATATATATATATATATATATATATATATATATATATATATATAATACAATCTAAATACAAAATGAAATTAAGGGAAACATTAGGGAAAATAACCTAATGTTAATTCTTGTGTGAACTGTTGCTTTATGAATATTAGGGAAAAAAACTCATTTACCTGTGTTATTTAATCCGAACAACAAGGGGCAGGAAATAGCGAATGAAAGCACCCAAACCACCGAGATCATTACCGTGACTCGTCTCTTGGAGCTGTAGCGTGTGTTGTACAACATCGGCATGGCAACAGCCGTGTACCTACACCAGAAGCCCAGAGGGAAGGAGATGAAGAGGGGGTGGATTTGCATTCAGGCAGACAAACAGAGAAGGAAACAATGATGGTCACACCTGACTAGCTGCCTCTGATACAAGCTGCCATTATTGTGCCATCATCTCTCTTTTTTGTAAGTGTAATAAACCTAAACATCATCATGATCATCACCATCATTTCCAAAGCTTTCAGGGGTCTTCCTAGCCCAGCAAAAAGCTTACCAAGTTTACCAAGCATGAATTGCACTGATGTCTAGTGATCTCTGCGTTGTTTTATAGCACTGGTTTCATGAATTCAGAATGATCTGTTTTTTGCAATGCAACTTCTGTAATCCGACATGCTTTAGTGGGACTCTTCAGAATGTCAAAAGTACCCATTTATAACATTATTCTCCATCAAATAGACATCATCTGATGAACTACTGCTGCCATGATCAATAAAATGTAGATGAAGATCTCTTCTTAACTAATATTCAGTATACCACCTGCTTTCTGTGGATGGGAATAGCATGGTTCTATGTTAGTGACCTTTGACTTTCATTATATGGATGAAACATTTTTCTTCCCTTTCCATAAAATCAATTAAGTCAAATACATTTGAAACAACATAAGAGCAGAATTTCCATTTTTGAGTTAATTATTCATTTTCCTTTGTCTTTCATCTTTCCTTCACTATTTCTAACAACTCACTGACCAAATGGGTTTGAATGACTTTTGGGTGCTAGCACAACTGTATAAACAAGAAGATGCCTATTTCATAAGGTATAACATCCCCCCGTTCTACTGACCACAAAAACATGTAATTGATTTAAGACATTCTTGCTATTCAAAAGAATCATTACACTTTTCCTGAACCGACAGCAAAACCTACCTGTCAATACTAATGGCACACAGATTAAGAATGCTGGCTGTACACATCATGACGTCCAGGGTGACGAACACGTCACAATGGATTTTACTGAAACGCCACTCCCCCACCACCTGCAACACACGTATATACACACACAGACTTGAAAAAACAAGTTCAGTTATTTACTGTGAAAAACAGTAAGACTATACTGCCCTACCTGTCTTAGGACATAAATGCACCTTGGCGAACTTTTTAGCGAGACGCGTACCAACAAGTACATATCACTGCAGTTTCCAAAAGAAATGAACACTAGAGGCAGTAAACCCTTTTATTGCTTTTCACACAGATTTACAAAGCTTCGTTTAATAAATCGGTTCAAGTTAAACCATGGATCTTTCAATTCTGAACCACCGCAATACAAACCTACATCAACGTAAAAATGTGCCAGGGTTCACATATTAAACTTACGTTTTAGCGCCACTCAGTGGATGTTTCACTTTGAAACTGCGGTGAAACATGCGGTAAGGCACGTAAAAAAAGTATTGCACAGAGGTACATGTTTTTATGAGACCAGGTTGATACTTGTTAGGATTTCTGTCTGTCTGTCGGTCAGTCCGTCTTTCTGTGTATGAATACTGCCATGAAACCTGAGCATAGCTACACTATTTTAGATTCATAGCGGCGCATATCGAAGAATCTTTTTTCAGTTTGATATCATATAAAAATAACAGTATTTTAAAAAGCTTTTGAAATAAAATGACTCATGATTGTAAAATGCTGTTGACGGTTTTATAATAATATCAGGAATATCCAGTTGTTTTCCACAAGACCTTTTATTTAGAACCTGTATGCACTTTTGTATGGAGAGATTTATAACACCCCACAGAGCCTTAGCAGTACTGCTGAGAAGCCATTGATACACACAAATCAGTGTGACGACAAACGGCAGCATTTCTATGAAATATTCAAGTTTGCAGTTTTACAAGCAAGAGATGAAACGATAGCTCACGGAAATGTAAAAGGGCTAAAAGCATTTGAGAAGTGGGAGATATATTCATGCTTTATTAATGCGTGAAAGGCTATTTCCTCCATCATTCATTCAGTAGTTTGAATAAAAAAAAGAAAAACACATTCCATGGTTGCCTAGCTTTTGTTGTTTAATTTATCTCTTAATATTATCTCTTAAAAGTCCACCACATTTCTATTCAAGTGCATTCAAGCTTTTAGTAGTGGTCTTAAGCTCTTAGTATGAATAAGTAAAGAAGTACTTAATGGAATTTGAAGTATGCATACTTAGGATGATAAGTGATAATACAGTAATTACTGTGTGATTTTTTTTTTTGGCTCATTGTGCGTTGCATATTTCTTTAATCATTTTTGGCCTTTTTACTTTGACCTTTCTGTTTTATTATAACTATATTCAAAGACTATAACGTAAGACCTAACGTAATCAGCTACTGGAGTTGTTGTTATTCTTAGACATATAAAATGAAGAATGATGCTAAATTGCCTACATATGCCTCAGTTCCAATGCAGTGCAGAAGGGGAGAGTGGGGAACAACACTTTTCAGTTGGTGTAAATCCACAAGGGGTTCAGAGGATAATTTTTATCTCACACTTGTCTAGTACAAATATGTCACTTTGTTTCATTGTTACATTGTATAATTTTTTTCTTTATATGACCTAAAAAAATGCCCCATAGGTGGGATACATATGACGACTTACGTTATCTGATATAATGGAAAAAATATATATAGACAAACAACATATTTTTGACAATAAAATAAAAGTGTCTTAAATTAAACCTAGGTCAAATAGCCAGCCTCGTTGGCAGAGTCTATTTAAACTAACTCCATTTAGTGTAAATAGCATCTAATTGCTTTATACACTTAGTGTAAATAGCCACTTGCAAAATAAAATGATTAAATTCCTTAAATTTAAGTTTTTGAAGAATTAAAAATAATCAGATTTTTCAGTTTCAAGCAATAAACATTACAACCATTTTTGGTGAATAAAATAATAACATATTTTTTATTTTTAATGAATATGACAAACTGAGTTAAAAAATTTACTCCAGTCAGAAGTGTATATTTAGGAAAAATATTAATTTATATGATCAAAAGATTTTAGAATTTTGTTGCACCGTTTTCCTCTATTTAATGTTGATTAAACTGAGTTAATGGCATTAGTGTTGTTTTTGGAAGCCTTTTTTAATTTTTGTTTTAGTCTAGACTTTGTGTCAAGCTTTGTGTCATTTTAGTTTTTATTAGTTTTAGTCACGTTCATACTATTTTTACTCAAGTTTTAGTCAGCTAAAAGTCCGAGCATTTTAGTTATATTTTAGTCAGAATTATCCATGACTATGAGCATTTACTCCATAACTTATAATAGATTTTTATCATCATTATTAATATTACTAATATAACCCAGTTTACATTATTATGGCATACATTTATTATGGCATACATATATTATTGTGAGCCTTACAGCACTAGTGTGCCATTTTTCACTTGTTATTATATATTTACATATTATATGTCACTATTCTTTGATTTTAGTAGATCTTCCTAAACTGTTACTGTTTTCCTTCACAAACAACTTAAAGTGGGCTTTGTATTTATTAAAAACCTAATCAGTTTCTTTTGCAGCTGTCTACCTAGCCCTAGTTGATTGTGCCAAACCATTCCACCATCAAATAACTACAAATCAATATGTGTAGGTTATTCTAAAAATGTCATTTTCTTATATTAAACAATTATCCTCCTCAGAAAGTGCTTTCTTAATAGAGTTAGATACCCTTTCCAACTGAGAACTTATTAGTACTCATGTGGCACCACATTAGCCGGCAGTAGCTGATACCAAGGGAACAAGACTTGAGTGAGCTAATAGAAAGAGCAAGATTTTCCAGAACAACTCTATAGAGTAACAATGAGTCGGTCTGCTTTCTTCTTTATCTCAGGAGACGTAAAGAATTTTTCTCCACCTCTTATCACTGCAGCCTGTCATATCTGATCTACCTGTCATTTTCAGCAATAACAAATATCAAAAACTGAAAGGAATCTTTGGATTTGACATTTGACTTCATTATAGTACTCTTTGGCCGCAAACTTTTGTGCTTTTAGAGATAGCATATAAATCAAAAGAGTATCATAACTCGTGCAAAGCTTCTTGGGAGGAATTCTGCAGTCCACCATGCAAAACTGAACTGAAAATTCATTTTACATTCAAGTAGTAAACAGCGTTGAGTTGGAATTTTAATGTAAAACAATTTCAATCAATTCAAGGATCGATAGCCTTACAAATGTGATAGAAATGTGCATTTTATACATTTCATTACATTTTGCAAGAATCGAATAGGGGCCAATTCTTACTTTTAAAAATGCATACAGTTCGTGGTTTCTTCTTTCGACCATACATGCAGTAATTACACAACTAATGTTGTAAATAACTCGTATGTATTGTTTTCCAAAACTGTAGCTGCAGGAAAAGTGACACCGCAATGAATATTCTTATATTGTCCTATATTATGAGCACTATATTTACTCATTCTTCAAAACCTTCATAAACTCTCCAGAGAAATAACTGTTATGGATGTCCCTTTCTGCAAGAAGGAAATGATGAAGGTTTTCACTTGGGAGTAGTCATTGATTTGGTGTTATCTCACTGCTTCAGCCTAGTACTTTTACAAATCCCTACTATAAAAACACACTTTCAACAATGAACACTTTGTGCTATATCATCAGTCTATTTTCGAATCCTCCTAAATCATGTCCTGTCAGCTGGAAACGTCAACATAACTCAGCATAAATTTGCTTGATCTTCTTTCCCTCGTCACTATATCTTTGGTTCTTCTCAACACAGATCCTATTAACTTGACTTAGTTTTTTATAAATCAGTGCTGGCATAATTCATCAGCCTTCCCTTTCCCCATCCTCTCCATCATTAGATGCAGGAATCACAGTGAAAGCATGTCTGCCTGAGCACATCTTTATAAAGCTATTCATTATTTACAGGTAAACGATGACAAGGCGACACTTCTTTTACGCGGCAAGACTCTCTATCTCGCTCGACAGCTCAATACAGTGTTTGCAACACTGTCAGGAAACTCTAGAGTGATTGAAGATTTCTATCTTATCTGTCTAGCTTTAAGTCTTAAAGCAGGTGCCTCAGTAACCAAATAAATTGTTCGCTGGGCCTAATTCAAGCTCTTCGACAGGGTGGTAATATAGGGGGCACGCCAAATATTTTCTGATCTCAAAAATATGCCATTTAAATATATATGTATATATAACGTTATTAACTTTAACCAAAGATAAAAGTTAAGAAGTTTTAGTTTCATTGGTCCTCGTTCATTCAGTAAAATTAAAGTGTCATGTACAATTCTACTTTGCACATCAATAAGATTCAAAGCATTAATATGACAGTATAAACATTTACCTTAATCACGCAGTGGTCGTTGTGTAGATATTTATTATGGTAACACTTTATTTTGATGGTCTCTTATGAACATTCTGTTGATAATAAGTAACTTTGCACCTGTCAAATAACTTTCATTAGAGTATAAGACTGTCTTCTTATTATCTGTTAATTCTTTATTGTCGTGATCTCCCAACAGACTTTCTACTGACTTTAGGTAGTGTTAGTCTACTATACTCTACTAACACTCTAATGAGAGTCAGGAGATATGTAGTGGCAATGGTAATTATGGTCAATAGAATGTGTAGACCATGTCAGTAGACCATCAAAATAAAGTAAAACCTTTATTACTATTTCTAGTGGCATTTTAAAACTCTTTTTTTTCACTTGAGTGTGGGTTTTTGCTCATATTTTTATTTAATGGATTTATTTCTTTACCACTGCTTTGGCTTTGAACGTTTGTGGACTGGAATGGAATTATTAATTTATTTAACATTTAATAATATCTATAACCTATATCCTTCCACTATACCATATTTGATTGTTTTAGAAACAATACTACTGACAATTTTGTCGTGACATGGATTACATGGATTTTGAGACAGTGCTATAATGGCATTTTACCCATGATAGTGACTGATTGATATATTCATCCAGGTCTAAAAAAAAAAAAAAAGGAAGTATCATAGTGCTTTTTGATGCGCAAAGAGTTTTGAGTGCGCAGTTGCTGACTGCTTTAATACACTATTAAAAAACACTCTATACTTCCAAAAGACTTTCTACAACAGCCAAAATCATCAACATACTTCAAGAGACAATGGCACTATTCCCAGCCACCATTCAGAAGGCGTTTGCTAGTTTGCAATGATTTCAAAAGTCTGGGCATTTCAAGTGGTTTTATAATTAAACTGGCACTCTTAAGACAACTGAAGACAATGAACGTGTTGACACATGCAGAATGTTACAGTCCTTTCTAGTCATCTTTGTGTATTATAATTTAAATAGCTTTTTCATAGAGTTTTCTGTTCAATAATGGTGGATAACATCATTCATGTTTTTGATCTGAGTTGTGAGCTACTTTACGGTAACAGAATCCATTGCATAAACCCATCTAATCATTCACCGTGAACAATACGGTGGCCACATTTTTTCAAGGAGGTTGAAAGAGCAGCTGAGCTGACCCTGAGAAGTGCAGCCAAAGGCAAGTTCCACAGACTGATGCGGAGTGAGATGGACATTGGTAAGAGACATGGCAATGATGCCAAGTGGGTCTCTACTTTTTTCCTGACCTGCCGTACATGAGTTGTGCAGAGCCACAGTATTTCAAAGTTGGCACAGGATGAAAATGTCAGCATGCTTTCATTTCAACCATGGTAAGGCTTCTCATGTATCTTTAATAATGCTGTGCTACCAATGAGGTTTTTGCACATCTGAGGTTACCCTGAAATATGATATGGATTATATTTTATGGCCCCATGAACATGTCCGTGGAGAGTTTGTAAGGTTTGAAGTTCAAATTGAAGCATTTTAACTCTTTTTTACATTTTTTGAATCTTTTATGTATAGCATAATACATGCTGTTTGTTTCATTGCTATGTTAATAACTCTGAATGGACTCAAAGACAGTACATTAAAATTCTCCATTTGTGCTACTAAAAGCATGCATTCCCTACATTCACAGGACTATTATCATTATTTCTGGTTAATGGTGCAACTGAATAGCAATTCAACAGAGCACGCCTGTTGCGCTTTAGCAGTAGAACTGTAGGCTTTTGAGATAATATTGCCCTGAGCACAAACTAAATTTGAATAAATCCAACGGTTGGCTTTAGCTATAAACATCAAGAAGTATTAGGTCTGTGGCAGCGTTAAACTAAAATCAAAAATATATCTATATATATATATATAGACAGAGAGAGAGAGAGATTAAGTAAATGAATAATGAAAAAAAAAATCCAATTTCTGAACTAAACTTTAACTAAAATTTAAATGGAAACAAAAAACATAAAAATATTTATGTCAATAAAACAAATAACAATAACCCTAAAATAACTGCTGTCAGCCTACATGATTAAAACAAAGGATAATGCAGGGGTTCTCCAACAACAGCATAATGAAAGGAAGGAAAGGTTAGTCGATTAGTTTTAATTCTATGCCACTCAAAGTCAATCAATGAATCTATCAATGAAGGTCAATGTATCATTATCAAATGACCTGCAGTAGCAATCCATCTGGGAAGGGAGGGACATGAAGGTGTTCAGCCAGCAAAAACATTAGCCATTTTAGAAATATAAATATTACAATGTCCATAAGTCAAACTTTTGGGATCAATTGAAAAGCCATACATTCAGGGAGCTTCATATTTGAAACCATGGCAGAGACTCTAATTCTTAAAGGAATCAGTTGCATCTATTTAAATGCATGGTAGACAACAAATATTTTTGTAATTGATGTCGGCCCAACTTGCCTTATATTGAACAATGAGGCATGAATAAATAATTTGTAGTTTTATTTGTAAGGGACGCGCTATAAATTGGGACCATATTAGTTTTCAATACTGTGAATGCTTCTGGAGACCCTATACTTGCAAAGCTACAGTACTTTTAAAAGTTTTAGACACTAAAATGAGGATGAAAATTAGGATTTTCAAATAAATAATGTCATAAACAGATTTTTTTATCAATTAACTTCTATTAAGTAAATTAAATTATCATTTGGTGTCAGAGCTTTTGCCCTCAGTGCACTTGCACATAGTTTTTCAGGTAGCTTTGCAGGTTTCTTGAAGCAGTTGTCACATTTCTTCTGGGTTTAGTCTAGTCCCAACCTCAGACGTCACACCCAAGGACCATTGGCTAAAAGTCTGCTGCAAATGGTGCACTTATCAGGAATATCTTCAGGAGTTTCAAAGTCGAAATCAGATGTTGAATTATACAGGATTTCCGGAAGACGTGTATATCAGGGTCTTTAACGTACTGCCTGGAAACAAAGATGCGGTGACCCTGAACCATTCACGAAATATATATTTTATGTTACATTTACAACTGTGATGACAAAAGCTTATCAAATCAACTTAACGCTGGATTTTCAAAATTATGTGAGATATTTAAAATTTGTGGCATAGAATCTTTAAAACACATCAGATGGTGTCACACACCAGTCTGTTATTGACATTTCCACGCCCTGAAACATGGTGCTGAATGTAATGAACTGTGATTTGTGTATCGACATGTCGCTCAAACGGTCTCATGGGTTTCGCCTTGGCCAATGAATGCTGTCGCAGGTTTAATCTGCCTTAGATTGTTCTGTTAATTCTTTCTAGACAGACTGGAGGATGATGAGATCAGATCTTTATGTGGAGTACTAGCTGTTGTCAAGAAAAAAAAATCTCATTTTTACAATGTTTAGAATGAATGTTTGGAAATTTAAACTAAACTCTTAATACACTACAGCAAAAAAAAAAAAAATAAATAAATAAATATATATATATATATATATATATATATATATATATATATATATATATATATATATACACACATATATATATATATTTTGTCCACCACCGTATTTCACAGCAGGTAAATCTGTGTATTTAATGCATTGCCATAATATATTTAATTGCAATCTCATTATTACCTTAAGCAGTTAGATATTATTATTATTTAGATAGTTCTCTAAATCTACTGTAAACTTAATCAACTAAAAATATACTAAAACAATGCAGATGACTAGTCAAGGGCTATGTCGAACTAAATCAAAATTTCCCCCAACTGAAGTGTGACACCTTTCTTTTTTACCAAAAGTGAATCATTTTAGCTGTGTGTGATGCTTGGGGCAAAGGTCAAAATATCTTGCATCAAAAATTGAAAATCGCACTTGCAGGGTTCTGTTTGTTGTCCTATACAGAGTGAAACACCTAAGGACATGAGAAGGAAATGTGAAATTACCCTACTGATGCATTGCTGCAGCTCAATTAGTCCCCTAGTTCCTATGGAACCTTTGTGGGGCTACAAATTATAATCTGAGGTGCAATATGTTTCAAGGACAAAGGACAGATCAATTGGCTGTCTGGGAGCTGGAAATCACACAGCTGACACAGAAGCCGTGTGGTGCAGAGTGCATTATAAACCCGAAAGCTGTACGGCGCCAGCTTACAGAAGCCCCTGAGATATGTCCCGAAGGTGTTGTTAGCTGATTATCCAATTAAATTAATTCAACAGCACATATTTAAACAATAGCGAGGCACTTTGAATCATGCCTCATATCCTTAAAGTGTTTAAAAGTCAAAGTTGAGGCTCATTTTTTTGACATACAGTCTTGGGTTATTTTCAACTTCCAGCAACCCAGAAATGTGGCTCCATATGACACAATTAATGTTTCTTACCTCAAGGTACACCACCCAGGGCATAACTAATGTGGCCACGAGAAGATCTGCCACCGCCAGGCTGACAATGAGGTAATTAGTGGTGGTCTGCAGCGCTTTCTCTCGGGAGACTGCCATACACACCAATACATTGCCGAAGACAATGACAAAGATGAGGAGAGTCAGGAGCATGGCATAGTAGTTATACTGATGCTTGGCCTCACAGCTTGTGCTGTTGAGGGCCCCGGTCCCGTTGTCATAATAAGTGTCATTGTAGGGATACTCCGTGAGGAAATCCATGAGCTGTGGCCAGGGAAGAAGCCTGAAACTGAGAGACATAATTCACTGTCAGTGAAGCTGCAAACACGGAATGAAACCAAGCAGTAGTACGCCAACACAAAGGAAAATATTATTGATCAGAGGTTGCTCTATCATTTCTCAGCGGAGTTTTCAGTTATGTTTTATTTATAGCATGCGTGTGCAATTTAAAGCCCATGTTCATCACGAAATGGAAAGAAAATTAGACTTTTTTTCAAACAGCTGAAGTCATATAGTGTGAGATATTGAACTGAAAATTCTTACATTTTTCTTGCAATTCTGAGGGTTTTTTCCCCCAGAATTCTTGCAATCTTCGCCTCAGCATAAAAAATAGGGTTACACTTTATTTTGATAGTCCACATTCTACTATACTACATGTGCACCAACTCTTAGAATAGACTATTAGGGTAGGTTTAGGGTTAGTAGAATAAGTTTCTAATAGTATGTTGTATGTTGTGGACCCATCAAAATAAAGTGTTAGAAGACATTAAGCAGGCAGCCTACAAATACTCTAATGGCAAAGTTGTTTACTGTAAAGTGATAAACAGTTACCAAAATGAGTTTTTAAAGTTGCAGTTAAATTCAAGTGAAATTGTTAAATTAAGGTTGTAAAAGAAAGGTTTGAATTTACATACACATCTCAGACTTTTGATAGCGTCCGTACTAGCATTATAGCAAGCCTGAATAGAACGTTTGTCAAAACCCTGAAAAAACGACACATGAGATTTCTTAAGTATATTTCCCAAGACAAAAAAGTGAAACAAAAGTCTTCATTTGCATTTAATCTTGCTGACTAGGAGAAAAAAATTGATTTTAAAGAGGTTTTTTTTCCTTTCCACCTGAATCTCTGTTAACCTTCGAAGGGGAGCAGAACTAAACTTAACAGAATTAATGGATTAAACAGTTGTTTAATGAGAGGTCATTTATATTCACGCAAAATGTTTTGTGACTGTGTGAGAACAGATTCAATTTAATACAGTTGCAAAAGCGGCAAGACGCAGTGGAAGACAAAATTAATGAGAACGGGGAATCATGTGAACCCTTGCACAATATGGGTGACACTGAGCATTGTAAATGAACAATCTGCACAATCACAGCATTCACCTGACACTCACACTATCACACCCATCTTCATTTCCTATGTATAATATTTGAGACACACATTAGAGAAAATATCTTCTATCCTTCCTCCAATTTCTCCTCTAAGCTCCATAACACTGGACAGCTGCTGAGACATGATTGATTTTTCTGCGTGAATAGTGGCATAATAGCTGTCTTGTATTGATTTGGAATTTACACAGCAAGATCTATTCCTGCTCCAAAATCAACATCTCAAACCAACAGGAAATAGCAGCGAGGGTACACACCACCACAGCTTAGGAACAATTATTATATATATTACAAATATATTATATTTATTCAAATAATCTCTGAATTCTCTAATGTTTGTCACAAGGGAAATTATGGCTGTGTTAAATATTTATGTGTCAGTACTTCAGTCAGAAATCCAATTAAATGGGTGTCAATGGGTAACACTTTATTTTAGGCTCTCTTAACTAGTTGATTATTAGCATGCACATTACTAGAATATTAGCCATTTATTAGTAGTAATTAAGCACCTACATCTCTAATCCTACTCAGTACTTAAATTTTACACCTACCTTACCAGCTAAATATTATTAAATGAGGGAAGTTAATAGCGAATAAGTGTTCCCTATTCTAAAGTGTTACCTGTCAATGTATGTTTAATTAACCATTTATTTCTTAAATTTCAAAAACTGACAAACACTGACAAATATTCACTGGAGTGTAAAAGTGTGAAACTACTGTATACTGCTGGTTAAGGTGTAAACAAACACACTCCTGAACCTCCTGAATTAGACATGCATTTTGGTGTGGAAAATCAGTCTGATCTGTGTTCACCCTCAATCAAATGTTTTGGACTTGTGAATGACAGTTTATCTAATCTCGCATGTCACCGCCTCCCCGCGCTCATCCACTCTGTTACACAGGTTTCCGAACATTTGCCCTCTTTAACTCGAAAGCCTATAGCTGTCAAGCTTTAGAGTGTTCAGCTTCAGATGCTTCTGAAAGCACTAAATCCTCAAGAGAGTCGTCATTATCTCTTGTTAAACTCCGCAGAGCACAGATGATCCATATGTTGTACTATAAGACATTCACAAACGGTAATGGCAAAATCTAATGAACGAAGAAAAACGCAAATGTTCAAGGCAAATAAATAAAAACATGAAAAAAATACAGCCCTTTATCATTTTCTTTTCCATAGAAAAAAATAGTAAGATAAATCTACAAACAAAGAATAGAGAATAAAACAAATGGCCTTTTGCAGAAACAATCACCCTGGTCCTTTTATAGCAACAATTTATATCCGCTGCCCTCCACCCTTACTCTCTGTGAATGTGTGTGTGACGCTGGCGCCACAGACTCAGTGGAGCAAGTGAGGGCCGCTGATTGATGCAAACTGTCTGACAAAATGATGTCTGTGTCAAATACAGCAGGCAGGATCCTCCATCCAGCTATGACCCAACAAGAATCAATGAATTACTTCAAACTATTTGAAGTGTCTTCACTTTGTTGTCTCAGTTATTCAAATCCTAAATGACTAGTATGTAATTTGAATATTTTTATGGAGTATGTTAACTTTAATAATGTCTGTTATGGTAAGAAAATGAAGCTATTCATTCATATTCAGTCAGTGACATTTTCTTTGGTGTTGTTCCAGTTGATAACATACTTATACCGAGTTAGTAAAAAAAAAAAAAAAATATATATATATATATATATATATATATATATATATATATATTCACGCTTTATTTTAAAGTCCAGTTCTTGCTACCAATAAATAGATGGTGCAGGTCTAACTCACTTAGACATAATTACATCTTTATCATATACCACAGCTGATTGGTCCACTATTGTATATGCAGTCAGTGAGCTCGCAGCTCAACAAATACTTGGCTAGTGTTTGCTGTAACAGTTACAACACACATCAGAACCCTCCAGCTTCCCCAGCTCCACCTGTATAGATGTGCTATGGGGTGAGATCATGTATGTTATGGTGGTTATTCATAAGTTGTATTTGCATGAGCATAACATAAAGTAGTAGAAATACTGCTGTTGCAAATACAACTAAATACAAATTAAGTAGGACTGAAATTGTATATATATATATATGTATATATGTATTTATATGTTTAGAAATGTATATTTTTATATTTTATATATGCATACATTTAAGATATAAATGACATATTTGTATTAAGTATAAACATGCATGTGTTTATATTTATTCATAAATGATAACACATATATTATGTACACAAAAACATTAATTTTGGATGCAATTAATCACAATTAATCTTTTGACAGCACTAATAGCTACATTTTGTAATAAGAATGTATAAGAGTAAGTGGAACAATTTGATCCATGGGTGGAGATGGGTAGGTTTAGGGGTGAAAATGGGTAGGTTTAAGGATATGTAAGACGGGAAGAGTTGATGCACCACTGTAATACCAGTGTACCTGGTAACTCCTCAGTAACTTTCCACTTAAAGGAGTCATATGTTGTTGCTGAAAAGAACATGATTTTGTTTATTTGGTGTAATGCAATGTGTGTTTATGTGGTTAAGGTTTGAGAAAACACATTATTTTCCGCATACTGTACAGTATATTGTTTTTCTGTTGTAAGCCCTGCCTTCCAAAATGGGTCGATCCGCACAAAGCTCATTGTTCTAAAAAAGAGAGGGGTGCTCTGGTTGGCCAGCTGTCCAGTGTGTTGTGATTAGCCGAGTACCTCAAGCGGTTGGCGGAAATGTTATGCCCTTTATCATCACGCCGTGTAAACATAGCACTATGTCTGCATTTGTTATCGGAGAAATGTCAAACGACAACAACACTACCACTGACTGCTCAAAACTCACGTTTGAATATAGTAAGTAGCAGATTCTTTTAATAAGAAAACATAACTTACTTAAAGGTTGTGAGTGAAAAGCGCCAGTCTGTCCTTGCAGAGTTAGGATTGCTCCACTTTACAGTCTCTGTGCGCAACCAGAATGGTTTTTAGGAATCACTTCTCAGTAAATGCGCTGAATACACTCTAATATTTGTGTTGAACTGTTCTAGAACAATGTTGTAAATACAACTCAACCGCTGATTTCTAGTTGTGTCCGCTTTTGGAAGCACAAACAAAGTAGTTTTACTTTCATATCGCTTTGGTTTTGAATCTTTGCAACTTTAAGAATCTATGCGCTAACAGCTTTTTAAGAGAAAGGAAAACTTGAAATCACATCAATTTATATGTAAAGGCTAACTTTCTGTGTTACAACAGATTACTTAATTACTTCGTAGGAATTGTTTTATTATTATAAAGTTTCCAAAAAGTGCTGTTAGTCCTTTTACGCATTTGTATTTCATTAGCAAAAAGTGTTGTTACCAATGTCCTGTTACACATTTGTACTTACACATATCATTCAGTGAGTTCTTACATAGTAGTTACACGAACAATCTCAGCGCTCAGTTGACTAAACACTTGTGCTGCTTTTTTTTGTAAAAATCATGATAAATTCAGTTCTTTGATTTGATTCAAAAGAACACGTATTTCAAATATTATGCATCAATATAATGCATACAGTTAAAAATGGACACATTATTTTTGCAACAACTTTTTGCATCAATAATACAGATATTTATGCTAATCCACGCATGTCATTGATCTAAAGCATGACTGACAGGCCCTTGTATATCAGTGCTTCGGGCTTAAAGTACGTCTGTTATTAAGGTCCGACTGCTGCCGGTCTGAACTTTGCCTCTTGGGAAATCTAGGTGAAGGCAGAGATGGATTAAGCTTGAATCAAAATGAATGCTGGGGAAGAACAAGGTGATTTCTGCTTCTGCTAGGTAACAATTAGCCTCAAACATCTTTCGCCAATCAATAGCATGTGACACTTTGATTTGACTGAATGAAGGCTGGTTTCCTGCAGCAGAGGATCTCTAATATTGTGTTGCTCCCTGATTAGCTGTCCAATACATCTAGGCCTAGTTGGATACAGTATTTGACATGTTTTTCATGACCAGAGAGCCCTGTTTCTGACAGTGCATGATTGTGATTGCATAAATGAGAACTGACCCCCCAGACAAACCAGTGGCTGGTAAGATATCACAAAAACAGTGGGACTAGATCTGGCAATAGGACAGTGTGGAAACTACAGAGAAAGAAAAAGCAATTTCAGTGTCATTTTCTTCATATCCACCCCCACCCACAGTAAAAGTGGTCTTTTTTTAGTGATACGCACTTGAACATATGATGGGGAGAAAAGATTGTATTGCAATTTCTGCAGGCAAAGCATCATTCAACTCTATCTCACAGCAACCAATACGTGCAGTCTGTGGCATTGGGAAGAGGAAAGATATCGTATTGCAGGAGTGATATAGCGAATAGAGATATATTGGGTTGGGAAATTAATCGAGAAGGTTTCCTTTCAAAGCCCAAGATTAAAGATCTTTTTGAGTGTTGATATAGTTTAGTGCATTTAACAGTGCAGGAATACATATTATATATTGTAATGTTATAATATATGTATAATATTGTAATTAACAGACATTTAGGGTGAGAAATTGTTCTTACGTGTTACTTAGATCAAGGGATTTCAAGGGTTTTCAAGGGTTTTGGTTTGATGCCAAGATGTTCACACTGGATAAATGTTTTGATAACGTGGAAGGTGCATATGTGTCAAGATTACATCCACCTCTGGAACGCTTGGATCACAATGTTATCCACTTGTTACCAAAATATAGGCAACTATTAAAGAAGAATAAGCCTGCTGTTCAGCAGGTTCAGATATGGTCCAGAGATTCAATAAAACAATTAAGAAGCTGCTTTGAGTGTACAGAATGGGACAAATTTCTTAATGATTTTTGCAGTTATTATGAATTGTTGAATGATACAATAACTGGTTATGTTCATTTCTGTGCAAATTCTGTTGTTGAAACCAAAAATATCACAATTTATCCAAGTAATGCCAAGCCATGGATAAACAAAGATTTGAAACATTATATAAATATAAAGAAAACTGCTTTCTTGCAGAATGATCAGCAGAAGGTAAAGGAGTTGAATAGTTAAACTTGTAATAAAAGTTGCACAGAGGGAATATAAAGAGAGTGAGAAGAAATTAAAAACAGGAAATATAAGAGAAGCATGGAACGGCTTGAACACATTGACGGGAAGGCAAAAGGTAAGAACTCCAATGTGAGGATACACTGAGTTTTGCCAATGATCTTAATATGTTCTTATCAAGATTTGATAACGATATAAATGAGTCTATTGTTAATAGGCACCTTCTGTACAAAACTTGTAATCATAGAACACAAAGTTTGTCATAGATTAAAGATATGAAGATAAATACTGCTATCTAGCTATTCTAACAAAACAACTGCCATGAATCGTTTTCATTTTTTAAAAATATTGATACAGTATTGCCAAACAAAATATTGTGATACTCATGTGTAATAATATTTTCTTACACCCTAGTCATGATGCTCCTTATTTTTACATTCAGTCAACAGTGTTTTTTTCGACCCAATATAAGCATTATTAAGCAGCTTTCAAGCAGAGAACACTGCGGCAAGGGAAATGTGTGTTTTACTCATGGTACTATCTGTCAAGCGTCTATGATAATTAAATTATACCATACAAAGGCTGTGAATAAATTGCTATTCCTAAACTCCCATCTGGAATATAAATTTAATAACAGTCCAAAACTCAATAATTTTTAGTGAATGTTTTGCTGTAATGATTCTCCTTGCAGCTACCAGTTTGAAAACCCTGTCCCGCATGGTGTACTTGATGTGTACAGACTTGTGATGGATACTGTCTGTGTGAATCTACGCAACAAAAACAGGGCATCCCACAGTGATGCTTTCTGGTTTTAGAAGGGTGCTCAAAATCTCTTTTATGGTTGCTGGCATTCTAAATGCATTATTTGCCAGATCAAACAGCATCTGTGGAACTTCACTAAAAATGATGCTGCTAAAGTGCAGATTTAAAGGAGGACCACAATGATTTAGGGTTTTTCATACTGTCAATTTAAACTGAATGCAATCAACTTGTATGACTTGCCTGTGTAGTTACAACAGTCTGGCATACTTATTTGTGCTCTGTTTAAGTGTGGGATTATAAAGAGACCTCAGATGAAATTGAAAGTAAAAAAAAAAAATTATTGTATAATATACAACAAATATATAACATTTCTTTTAAATGGTAAACTAAGCTCACAGCACAATTTGTTAAGTGCTGTACTTGCTGTTTAAAGGGCAAATCTGTATAATTATGCAGTGACCTTTGCTTATCTTAGGTCCTATAGAGTGTGCCAGAGGTATATGAAGATGTGCAATCTGCAGTGGAGAGCAGTTTTTATATTTTTTCCAGAACCGTTAAGGTCAACACGGAGAAGTAAAGCTGATCTTAGATAACAAAAAAAGGGCACTTAGACCTGGAGAATGTAGTCCCACACTTGAATTGTATCTTATCTGCCATATTACGAGGGGAAAAATCACACTTAATACTTGAGGGAATCAGCTGACAGCTTCCCAGGGTCTGTTTGCAGTAATGACACACGGTGTATCACTCAGTGTATCACGTAAACATGGCAGTTTGTTAGGTCATGGTGACATGTGCAAGGATGTTGTGGGTTGCTAGACTTGTTAAGGCTGGGTAAAGTCTGAAAAGTAATAATACAACTCTTCTCAACAAGTTACACATCAATCATGTCGATAGCAGGATACATTCAGTGGCTGTTTTTCGGTTTTAAAAAGTATTAGCCTACAATAGTAGCCTATTCAAATGGAAAACTGCAGTGCAAATAAATGAAAAGGTCTCCTTGACATGCCGTATTAAACACACAGCACTCATGCGCAAGATGATAAAAGACAGGAGATGCAGCAAAACATCTAGCAGGTGTTTACATAGAAAAATCAATGAAAAAGCGCATTTTTGTGAACCGGCGGGTTCAAAATCCATTAAAAATCCTAGTCAAAGCGCCCAAGTTTGAGCAATAATTCTGCAAGACGGTGGGCCACCATAAAGTGACTGAAACCAGGTGGTACAGATGAAGACCAAAATGGTGATGCTTTCAGTCACTGCATAAGAAGTTGGTCAGTCCAAATCTGATTTCTTGAATATTGCAGGTTTTCAGTCCCCCAAAAGACAAATGCACAAGAGGACAGGATAATGCAGAGACTCTCAACTGGGAATCTGCTTGCCAGTTCAGAAATGAACAGGGTATGGATCCGTCTCATGATCATGTTCAAGAGAAGTTGGACTGAAAGTGCACTCTGCAGTGATGAAGCCTCAGCAAGAAAAATCAAAAGGTTAAGGTCACCTTTGCTGAGGAGCATGTTGTGTGGAGAGAGATTTATTTTCATTCTTTTCTGGGTCAAGTGGGAAACATTATCTTTAATTACCATTAAATTAAAATTGAAGGAAGTGTCATGACTTGGGTGATGTTTAATCTGTTGCTGAAACTATGCTTTCAGACACAGGTAGCTTTAGATCCAACTACACAAATTTGTGATGTTGTTAGTGAACGTTCATTGGAACTTTGAAAACAATTAAAATTGCTAAAGTATATTATTAACAACAGAACTTGTGACTATAGTTGATTAACAATATTTACATACATTCACATTTATATTTAATATATAATTTAGCAGATGACTTAAAAATGAGCACAATAAAAACACTGAACAAGACAGTGTTGCACATGGCTGCCTCTGTGTTTGACTCTCCAGTATTTGTCCTGTTTTTTTTTCTAAACATTAGTTTTACCAGGATGAACTGCTGAGCATTTGACAGAACACATGACAAAATCCTCCACACGTTTTTTGTTTATTCTGATGTTTTGCTCAACAATGTCGTTGGTGGAGTGGAGCAGCGGTGTATTTTTAGGACGTAAAAATACAGATAGCAAATTACATGTCCCACCAAAGACAATATATTGGATCACTGTTACACCACAATTAAGGATACATATCACTCTGTCCCACAGGCAGCTTTGGGCTTCTCTGATCAATGTTTGGTTCATATTATAGCAACCTACAATCAAAAACTGATTTGTAGTGTTTGAAGCTACTGTCAACAATCTGGATGAGCTCACAGAGACTATAACATCCTATATCAGTTACTGTGAAGACATGTGCATTCCTACCAGGACCTATTTAACATACAGCAATGACAAACCATGGTTTACTGCAAAACTTAAGACAGCTCTGCCAGGCCAAATAAGATGCTTACAGGAATGGGGACAGAGACAGTTGTATAAGCAGGTTAAATACACACTGGGAAAGGAGATCAGAGTGACAAAGAAGAATTAGTCTGAAAAGCTAAGGAACCAGTTGTCTTCCAGTAACAATTCACCAGTGTGGAAAGGTCTGAAAGACATCATGAGCTACAAAACAACATCCCCCTGCACTGTGGAGAAACAACAACTGGCAGACGACTTGAATGAGTTTTATTCCAGCAACCCTCCTCTCCCCCACTCTTGCACTTCAGATCACTGAGAATGATGTGCTGTGACCTATGCTGAACAGCTGACCCTCATCTTTACACTGATCTCCAACAGATCAATGAAGCTGTGTGGAGTGCCTTCCTGCTTAAAGTGTCATCGTTCCCATCCCAAAGAAACCCAAAATTACAGAAATTAATTATTACAGATATGTGACCTGTAACATCTGTGGCCATGAAGTCATTTAAAAAAACTGGTTTTCGCTTATCTGAAGGACATTACAAGACCTTTAATGGACCCCCTGCAGTTTGCTTACTGCAATGATGGGACTGCACTACATCCTGCAGCATCTGGACAGACCAGGGACTTATGTGAGGATCCTGTATGTGGATTTAAGCTCAGCTTTCAACACTATCCTTCCAAACCGCCTCCGGTTCAAATTAACTCCGCTATCTGTGCTTACCGCTGTCTGTCAGTGGATCACCAGCTCCATGACAGACAGACAGCAGTTAGTAAAGCTGGTTCTCATTCAGCACCTGTATAATCAGTACTGGAGCTCCTCATGGTTGTTTTCTCTCCCCCCTACTCTTCTCCCTCTACACCAATATCTGCACATGTAAAGACCCCTCTGTCAAGCTCCAAAAGTTTGCAGCTGACACCACACTTATCGTCCTGATTTAGGACAGTGACGAGTCTGCCTACAGACAGGAGGTTGAGCAGCTGGCTGTATGGTGCAGTCTTAACAATCTGGAGCTGAACACACTCAAAACAGTGGATGATTGTAGACTTCAGAAGGAACCCTCCTGCACTGGTACAACCATCCCCACTCTCTAAAAACAGTATTTTTCCAGAGTGAGCAAAAGGGCTGGCAAAATCACTCTGGACCCCTCACATCCAGAACACTCCCTCCTTGAATTGTTGCTATCTTCGTCGACGCTACAGAGCACTAAATACCAAAATGGCTAGAATCAGGAATAGAAACGGTTTCTTCCCTCAGGCAATCCATCTCATGACACTAAAACACTTGACAACAAAACTCATAATAAATGAGTAGCATTAATTAACAGTATATTTTATATAGGTTTAGTTGCTTCTAATTGCGCAATTATTATATAACAAACACACGTAGCATGTGTAACAAGGACCCATTAAAATAAACCTACTTAGATATCACTTGACTACTTAAGGCTAATTGCTTAAAATCATTTTTGCTTAAAATCATTTTAGGTAGGTGCAAATATTTTTGATTATTTCAAAAATACGTTTTACAGAAACCTAAATATATAATATTGATCAGAACAGAGTATATTTGAGTGCTCATGTCTTGCTGTGTGTTGGCTCCCAAAGCAACCCATCTGAGACCTCATGGCAGGCATCCTGCATCCAAACATGATAATGCACCTCCTCTAAGTTCAGTGTGCGTGTTCTGTGTCTGGGGTCACATCACAGAGTCTAGCCGTGGAATCGCTCACTGTCTCTCTCTGTCTGTCTGAGCAGTATGTTGGAATATGCTAGTGCCCCGGGCCACTGGAGCTCTGGCTTTGCCCCACTGACGCCCCTGCTCTGTCTCATCTCATTAGTTAGCTGGGGTGCATATGAAAGGAAGCAAAGAGAGAGAGAAAGAGAAGAGAACAGGAGAGAATTAGAGGAGAAGAGAGAAGTGATAATGATAGAGATGGGGTACATCTTTCACACTGACTCTAATTAAAATTATATAATAATAAAAAAAACTTATAACAAATGAAAACAAGCAGTTCCTTGACCACAAAAAACAAAACTTCACGTAAACCCCATTTTCTTTTTCTAAAAGTTAGATCTTTCATCATATGTCCACTCAACCCTCACAGACACATGCACTGATATTTACAAGAGAGAAAAATCATTATTTTTTAGGAAACATGTCCATCAGGCAATACTATGAAAAAGTGCACTGTGCACAATTTAGTGCAAAAAAGTGTTTGAAAAAAAGAATTCAGTATGTAGTCATTAAAAATTAAGAAACTTTAATACTATACCATTTACGGTAAATACTGCAATAAATATTCATATCAAACCACATTTGAACTATAGTAGTCGTTTATTATTTCATGAATATGAAAGTAGTAAAACAATTTAATTACTCAGAAAACACCTAAAAACAAATGTTTGTTTCATTCAGTTAACAGGCTACTTTGTGTGAGAATAAAAACAAGAAAGCCTGAAAACTAATGTCCAGCATAATGTATGGCTTAAAAATTTGTCTTATATTTATCTGTTTAACATTTCAGAGCACATAAGCCTTTTTTCCATCACTAGTCATAATCATGTACCTGTAAATGGATACATCTGTTCCAAAAGTTCTAAAAACGTGTGAGCTGACTTGTTCTACTTCACATGATTTTAGCAAGCTGTGAGTTAATTTTTATTTATTTTTTGCTCATAAAAACTGTTGTTGTAATCGATTTCAATGTCAGTTACTAAGTGTAGTTTTTAACTAATATTTATTAAAGGTTGGGTACTATTTATGGTAACTGCTTTGTACAGATGTAGAAATTCTGCTGTGTAGGCTCCACAGAGAAGAGAAGAGAAGAGAAGAGAAGAGAAGAGAAGAGAAGAGAAGAGAAGAGAAGAGAAGAGAAGAGAAGAGAAGAGAAGAGAAGAGAAGAGAAGCTCTTTTTTCTTGGTATATATCAGGGGACTTCTCATGTTATACAGACCTTATGCTTGGCTGATCAACTCCCAAGTCCCCTTTAAGGTGTTTTTCTGCACAACTAAGGCCAGTGCGGCATCAATGAGAGTTTGCTTGCCTTCTTGGTGGATGATTCACAAGACACATTCTCAGGGGGCCTGATTAATTACTTTCATAAAGCCTGAATTCAAAAGGCCAGAGCAGGCTGGTCTAACATGAACTTAAAATAATGAAGCACCATCAAGCATCACACTTTATATGTTTAACCAAGAGGCAATTTTCCATTCAAAAGCTAGCCAGGTAATTTAGCACAAATATATTCAGACTGACAATGCCTGTTTCACAGGAGGTGTACTAAAATGTTCAGACCCAGATGAGAAATACTCAAGGGTAGCGTAAACAACTAATCTTCAATTGTAAATTGGGTTTAGATTGACATGCTGGAAATCACAGCATTCTAATAATATAACAACTCCACTCAGTCGATCTCTGCAGACTGTGTTTAATTTTCTCTCTAACAGCCAGAAAAAAATTTTACTGTTAGGTGGGAAGTTGTCAGCAAAAGATCAGTAAAATGAAACTTGCTGTGAATCCTGTAAACTAATCTTAGAGTGTTGCACTTTTTCCAAGAAACTGTCATGAGAAAACATGTCAACGTATTTGTTTTTTCAAAATATTTGGCTATTAAAAATTGCTGCAGTTTCCAGGTGAGTTTTATTTTTTGCAATACAGATAAGGCTTTAATGAGGTTAAAAATCAGAACCTGTTGATTTAGAATTCAAATAATGCTTGAATTCTAAATCAACTAAGAGAAATGCATTTTTATCTAGGTCTGGCCCCCTAACCCTAAACCTATCCCTACCTGGATTCAAATCTAATTTTAGATCTAAAATCCAACCTCAGAGGAGAACACATCATTTTCTGATGCATTTAAGCCACTCACAGAGCATTCAAGGTTCGTTCTGTGAACTGGGAGTCAAAGTCATGGCCTTGTTGTTGGTAGTGCTATGCTCCATTAGTACAGCTACAGGATGCCCTTAAAAAGGTTCGCAACAACATATGTATACAGGGATAGTTCACACTATTAAACGCTCAACCTCAGGCTGCTCTTTTTATATGACTTGCACACTATTTCCAGGTCTTCTGAATTCATATGTTAGCTTTGTGTTGAGTCGTGTCTTATTTTATTATTATTATTATTATTATTATTATTATTATTATTATTATTATTATTATTATTATTATATAATTACTGTCACTAACTAAAAATCTTCCCTAATCTTGATCACCTCAATCAGAGTTTTTAGCAACACTAGTTGTCATTTCATGTGGAAACCAAGCAATTTGTACATGCAGTAATGTATTACATGTATTACACCCATAATAGTAAAAAGGAATCTGTAGTACATGTCACCTTGTCCAAAACACAACCTTTTACTTCAACAAGAACGTATCCTTATATAGAAGGTCAACAAACAGATTAACCTTGACCCGGACATTTCACTGAGCCTTAAGTTATATCAGTGTTGACATTGTCAGATTCTATATTAGTGATATCAAGTAATCTGTGCTGAGTCTACCTCCAGATTCACTACTTAAAGTTATAGTATCAAAGAATATGTTAACAACACCTTGATCTCATGACAGTAACTATGGTATATTTTTTAAACTCATTAACAATATTTCAATATACATTACCAGTGTTTCCCATACACTGATTAATTAGTGACGGTCAAGCAGAACTTCATTGAAACACGAGCACGTGTTTCATTTGAATGTGTTTGAAACTCTTCTGAATACAGTAGGTTTCCTTCAAAGTATTTTTTTATTCTATATGATGAAGCAGTATTCTTGAGCACAGCACTGCCTTCTGTACAGTCATTACCGGGGAAAGCACTGTTTCACTGTTTCCTGCTGCCAGCTTCATCCTATAATTCAGCCTTTTCATCCGCTCAAACGGCGAAAAGCGGAAAAATTGACTATTCCGGCTTTCCAAACACCTCAGTCTCGCCAAACATTTCACCTACAGCCAAGAGGAAAGAGAAAACTAAAAGAAGCTGTAATTTTCCCGATGGGAAGGCTGTCTCCGTACCTGGATCAAGTCTCAGCCCACCAGGCCGGATCAGAAGGTCTTCTGCTAGCCTCAGCAGAGCCCCGGACCCAAACACTAGCAGCTCCCCCTCCAGCCCCCATAAGCTACCAGCCTAGCCCGGACCCACCCAGTTCGTTAGACCAGACGAATCCACACCAGGTGCACTTTGCCCAATTTTCTCTCCCCTATGCCTGGCCACCAGCCCCTCCTAATCCATCGTTCGGTACAAACAACCATCAAGCTCCTCCCATTGCTCCTCCCAACATTTCTGTCTTCACAGCCTAGCCAGCCAAAGGAGCCAGCATAGGCAAAGAGCCTTCTCCACTCACAAACCTCGCTGTAGCGCCCCCTATCCCTCCTTTCCTGCTACTAGTCTGAATCCAGGTTCAAGACCTCCCCCACCATTTTCACAAGCCTCCCCTCCCCCCACCCCTATTTTTGCCCTCTGCTGGAGCTGCTATGAGCTCCAACCCACCCAAACTAGTAGCTTCCATACTTTACCTTCCCCCCTCTCTTCCCTTACCTGCCCCCTTCACCCTATCCACTCCTAACCCCTCCCTATACCCTCAAATGCCATTGCGCTGGATCCCACTCCCATTTCCATTCCCATCAGTACCCGGACATCAACCTTTTTTCCCTCCTCTCTCCTATTTCCCAGTACCTGCAGACCTCCGAGTTGATTGTGGTGAGTTTTCCCTCACTCTAAAAACCACCGCTAATTATCCGTCATGCATTTTATCCCTTTCTGAATTTGGCATTGCATTCAATACTTCCAAGTCTTCCAAGCCTCTTTCCCCCAAGAAAAAATTGACAGAACCATCCTAGTAGTTTCAAGCCTCCTAGCTAACCCCCAGTGTTCCAAGCGCGAATTACTATCCGTACTTGGACACTTAAACTTTGTATTACGTATAATCCGCCCTTTTATCTCCCACCTCCTCACCCTAGCTTCATAAGTCCACAACCTCGAAGACCAATTAGTTCTAACCGATCCCTGCCTCTAAGGCAGTGGTTCCCAACCGGTGTGCCGCGGCACTAAGGGGTGCCGTGAGATCTTTTGAGGGTGCCGCCAAAATTTCGAGAGAAAAATTGCACTAACGTCATTCTCTCTTGGCAGGAGAGGGGGGGGAGGAGGGGACTACCGAGATAGCGGAGAGTAGAGACCTGCAATCCCGCTGGGAGTACCGCGGGTCTGCGGAACCGACGCAACCCAGTGCGCGCGGGGCGAGGTTTGATATGTGAACGCAGGTGCGGGCGGTAAGGTCCTCGTGTGTGCGGGTTGCGGAGAATAAAATTATTTGCGGACTCCGCAAAATGGAAATATCTTAAAATTAAATAGTTAAAAAGAAATAAAATATTATTTATCTGCTGCACAAAGCAACACGAACAACTCAAAATAACGTAAATTCTCACGTGGTTCTTAAGTGAGGAACAAAGACCATAGACCCACACCGAGGCAAAATGTCTGAAGAGCATGACACAGGTGGAGCGCTTAGTGCTACAGATATTAGTTCATTATTAAAGAAAGGAACATACAGAACTACAAAGCCAAACAAAGGGAAATCCGATATTTGGAAATTTCGTTTTTCTATAGTATGTGACGGTATGGAAAGCACCTTCCTTTATGAAGCTGCGACAAATGCAGCAAAATACTCGCATACAGCAGCCACAAGTCTGGAAGTTCAGGTCTGAAGCGTCATGTGTGCTCAGTTTTAATGTTTACATGCGGGCGGGAGGGACAAAACTTGAATATTGCGGGCGGAGCAGGAAAAAAATCTATATTGTTGCGGAGGCGGGACTGAAAAATCTGTCCGCAGAGGTCTCTAGCGGAGAGTCCTTCTCCACCCCACCCGTTCCTCAGTGAGCGTTGTGGTTTGACGCGTATAACACACGTACAGGACAGGGCGCATTCTCAACAATAAGTCCTGATATCAATAGTTTGTGTTCCAAGCATCAATCACAAGTTTCACACTGAGTATACATGCATGGTGCACTGTGGTCTATTTGTGTGTTTGTCTTGTATCATAGTGTAACACTGTAACTACTTGAATACATTGTGCAACTACAGTAAAACTTGTCACAATTACATATTTGTATCGTAATACAATTTTTTTTATTAAGGCAGAATCAGTGTAAACAGTATTCTCATATCATCTAGGACTAGGTATAAGGTGTTGTTGCATGCAAACTCTCGAAATGAAACAAATAAATAAATAATAAGAAAAAGCTACAGAGATTTTAAATATCTATTTCCTTATAAAGGTGCCGGGAACTTTTAAAGGCTTTCCAAGGGTGCCTCAAACAAGAAAAGGTTGGGAACCACTGCTCTAAGGTCTTCACTTATGGATCTTTTTTTTAATAAGTGGAACGTCCAGTCTTTTATCTTCAGGAACCTAATCGCCTCCCCTATCTATATCCAAGTATGTTTCTTTGGGGGGGGGGCCTCTAGCATTGCCATTTACTGTGATAATGAAGCTACAGTTCACTGCATCAACAAACACAGTTCCCATTCACCCGCTCTTCACATGCCCTTGCTAAGATGTCTTATTTAGATCTCAGCTCGCAACCAATTCATTATATTCACCAAACATATTCCAGGTAAGAAAAATCAGATTGCTGATTCCCTCTCTCACTTCTCCTATAGAAATTCAGGACATTGACTCCAGAAGCGGAATCCTATCCAACCCACAGTTCCTCCCTATTCACATCTAATATTCCAGTGAACAATCCTTAAAGGTCCCTCCTCAAAGACTCCCTTGAATTTTAATTCTCCAAGCAGTTTCTCCCAGGACCCTGCAATCTTTCCTGATCGCTTGGAAATGCTCACTACTTATTTACTACTTCTTTCATTTCCTTCCTTAACACCTAAAAAAAACTGCTATTTAAGCGATATTAAATTTTTCCATGAACTCATTTATGACAAAATAACCCCAAATAACCAACACTCAGATTTCACTTTTAATCAAGGGCATTCAAAGAATGCACTTATCTCACTCCGACACAAGGCAGCCCATCACCCTAGAAATTCTAACAAAATGCATATAGAGGCTACTCTTCCATCCATATTGCCCGACTCTTGATGCAATGTTGATTCTGGCTTTTTTCAGATTCTTCAGATGTTGAGAATTTACATTCAACTCCAGCTTTGACCTAAATATTCACCCAACCATTTCCTATCTTTTAATCATAGACAATGAAACCCTATTATTTTTCATTAAATAAAGTAAAACTGACTAGTCCAAAAGGGCATTTTATACACATTTTTAACTCCAAACACCTATTTTTCCTTCCAAATGCCTTTTAGCTTTGCCCCATTTCACAATTCTGATTTCAAAATCATCTCAAATCAGTCCTGTTCTACTCCGAAATCTCAAAACAAAACTGTTCTACACATTCTTTCAGAACAAGTGCAGCCACCACTGCAGCAGAGAAGGTTTCTCCCAACAGCAAATTCAAACCCTTGGCTGCTGGTCTTCCAACACGTACAAAAGATATATTTGTTCAGACCAATCCTTTACCAAAAAGCCCTCCAGACAATTATCAGTCCCACAGTGGACTGCTCAAGCAGGAGTACTGCACCGATCCGTCTTCTAGTTATCCAATACCACTCTAACAGTAGACCTTTTGGGGGCACTTATGCATGTTTTTGGCTGCTGTCATAATTTGCTTTTTGGGGGCGCTCTGGGATTGGGCCAGACGCCAAGCTCTGTCTGCTTTCTGTGGTCAAGAGGGAAAAAAACCTGGGCTCACGAATCCGTCGAGCTCTAAGCCCTCTCACTAGACAGCATGCCAAACACGCTTACTTTTACTATGATTACTTATATGTAAGTGCAAACCTGTGAAATATTAACTACCTGGTCTCATGGGTGCTTAGTGCACTTTTTAGCGAGACACGAAATATGTACCAACAAGTACACATCACTTTAATTTCCAAAAGAAATGAACCCTTTTCACACAAGTTTGTCAGTTCTAAATATTTATATAAAGCATAACACTCAGCAATTAAAATGTTACGCTTTCTTTTTCTGGATAAAAGAAAGTTATTTACACCCTGATAAAATGACTTCAATCCCAGTACATTTAAATTTTCTATAAAGCTAGATATGAATGGTATGAGTACTACAAAATCAAAATCAATAAGCAATTTTCTTAATCTCTGAGTACAAAAACATCCTTATAAATTGTTTATGGTAAGCGAAGAGTTTCTAAAAAAAAAACAACTGACAGCACCATTTTCCCCTGTATGTCCTATGGTGGATTAAGTTACCAGTCCATTCAATATTTAGGGCTCTTGACTGACGATCTTTCTAATTGAAATGACAAGGCTTTGCAAAATTCACGTATCAAGATACGTGGATAAATCTGCAGGTGCTAAACCTGGATGAGTGATCAGGAGTGATGGGTTTTCCTGAGTTTAGCTGATACACTTTACCTAAAACACATAAACACAGAGACATATATAAATATATATATATATATATATATATATATATATATATATATATATATATATATATGTGTGTGAGTGTGTACTCTTATAAAGAAACATAAATACGGATGCAGTATAGCTCAAAAAAGCATGCAGACTTAAAAAGGAAAATGAGAAAAGTGGAAGGAGGAGGTCTTACATTTCAAGTAATGCAAGCAGTATATGATGAGACACACTAAAAGAGAAATTGAACGGGCTCCTTTCTACTTACTGATATTGAAATTTAATTTGAAATACCACTTGCACCTCTGACATCAGATCATACCTATGGGCATCTGTAAAAGAGCATGCAGCATGCATTCAACGGCTTGATGGCTAAATTATCACATTTATCCTATAGACATATTCTGTCTCTTTCACTGCTACTGTTGAACAAGGAGCTGTACCTGTATGAAGCACAGTGACCTGTGTGAAAAGGTGGAAATCTCTTAACATTTAACCACAACCAGTCAGTTTGATTCAGTTTAAAAGACGTCACCTCTGCTGACCCTGCACGTTACACTGAGACATAATGACTCTCCAGTTCTCTGCTTTCATGGGATCTTAAGGTGAATTGTTTTCTGAAATGGTTGAGAAATTGCCAGATACACCCCAGCAACCTCGACACAGAAGGTTAATGGAAGTATGAGATTATAATAATGGGCATTGTGCCATGGTATTTAAATGCATTTTCAAAATAAATAAATAAATAAAATTCTATTTAGTTCATCTAAAAATGTAAAAACTATCAATAAGCAAATTTCTTAATCTCTGGGTATAAAAATGTCCATATTACTGTATGGCCAGCAGAGCGTTGAGAAAAAAGAAAAAACCACACCATTTCCAAGTTGTATGCCCTAGCTGGATTAAGTTACTAGCACAGAAAATACAGTGCTTTGCCAAATTCACTCCAGCAACCATGACATGAAGATTACAGTTTTCTCACTGCTTACACACAAAATCTTTACTCGTCACACACTCTAACACCAGAACCACACACCAAATCTGCAAAATCATGCACTAATTGTTCTCAGTTTTCAATTTGATAAATCATTTGCTGCAAAACAGAACTCTATGTTACACTAATTTAACAGAAAATCATATTCTGGCAAAGGTGTTTGCAAATGTTTTCTTTTGAAATGTGTTTGAGATATTTTGAATGCACTGCTTCATTTTGCAAGATATTTGTTGCATTTTGCATTTTGGGTGTCCAATCTGTAATCTTGGATCTGTAACGTTTTGAAAAAACAAAAATTTAAAATAAATGGGTTTTCACTGAACAGTCAGTAGGAAGAACAAAATTATTGTAATGGTCGTTGTGCAGTAATATAATAATGCATAAAAAATATGCGTTAAAAATAGAAATTATTAGCTAATATACTGACATGAAAAGACCTTTAAATTATACTCTAAAGATCATTTTGAAGGTACAGGTATAGTGGGGTGGGATATATAAAATGCAAAAATATACAAAAATATAGATTTTTAATTACAAAAATGCTATTGTTGCAATTGCTATGTAATGAATCCTGTATATATCCATCATAAAGCTACTTAACTGCAGTGTAGAAGATAAAATGACATCTTCTATCATAAACGGTATTAAATGTTCAGTGACTTTCATCTTACCACACACCTCCTCACAGTTAAACCTGAAGCACCACGCTGTAGTAATCAGATTCTGTGAACAGTACTTTATTTTAAAATTGTCAAATATATAATACTGGGAGGAAAATGTGTTTATTTCTCATTATATTGGGATTGTCCCCTTAAGTATCTGCAGTGGTTATAGCCCTATTTGATATCAATTTGATATCACACTCTATATCAATTTCTATAATGTGTCAAGCGATTTGACAAATATGGAAAGTATAAAATTACTTTTACAGGGGGGAAAAATACAATAAATTACTTTTTTTAAGACGTAATATATAAAGGGTTTATACTGAAAACACTCATCAATAATAATATTCAGAGCTTTTGTCAAAAATGCTATAAAAAAATGTATTATCTTCAGACATAGCCAAATTGAAAATTAAGGTTTTGTCATTTTTATGCTTTGGTCTACAATTACTACTTTGGCATTCCATGATAAAAAAATCAATTTATCCCAAAGGCCACAGTGTCTGCACCACCCTCAGGTAATCAAAGGTTTAATAGAACGAAGAAGGCACTTCTCCACATAATCTGATTTAAATAAACACTGTGTTTGTTAGATAACATCGATGTGTGTCAAACCCACATTATTCCAGTGTTCCAGTTCTGTCTGTTCCAGCACTCACTCATTCTGAAACAACCATTAGGGAAACTGTAGATGCGTCTGCTTCTTGGAGAGCAGCAGCGGAGAAGCACTATAACAAGCCTCAGATGAGCTCATTAGGACTGTGTGCCCATGCTGTATCCTAACAACCATGTCTTGAGCAGCCTCTGCCTGTTTCCTATATAGGAGGGTGTCTTCTAGCCTCGAGGGTCAAGCAAGACCTCTCCTGCTACAGGAGTATGGGAAGCAGCATGAAACGAATGATGATACGTGCGTGGAACACCCCTGACGACTTCCCGGCCAGTGTTTTAGGGTGATTTTTTCCCCCCCCACGGCTAAAGCAACTTGATCTATTCATAAAAAACAATTTTTGTACAGTACGTTCAATTATCAAGGCCAAATGCAGCGTTTGTTCATCCAGAAAGACAGTGTTTAAAGTTCATCCATATTAAAACCATGAGGACATGATGATGAATGCATCCTAAGGTAATTAGCTACATGCCATTAACATGAAACAGATGTGACATTAATCAAGTATTTAGTGGACACGTATGTATGAAGCATTTTTCTTCTGTGTCAAGTTTGTTAGTTAAAGGTCATATTCAAATATGTGCATCGGTGCATTCCCTAACAGTGGAATAAATGCAGTTTTCACTACCTGAGGGTGAGTAATAAAATTAACTTAATTTTTAAGTTAACAAAAGACTTTGTTTCAAAACCAGTAGGCTTATTTTTGCATGTTAAGCATTTTGCGCTTCTGTTTACCATATTTGATGTATCTGTGTTGAACAGTGTTCATGTGAAGAAAATCTTAAAATGTTTGCAAATGTTTATTAATTGCAGCTCAATAAAACTGTTTAATATATTACCATAACAATGTCTGTGTATTTTCGGATGTTTGAAAATGTGGATTACATACAGTAGAGGGAATAAGAGAATATTATGAATAAAAATGAATAAAGTCTTTTGGGTTTGGAATGACATGAGAGTGAATAAATGATGATAATTTGTGTGTGTGTGTGAACTAACCCAATAAAGATTAAGGAATAGTTACTTAAAATACGCATTAAAAATGGATCCTCAAAGATTAATTAATGATTTTATAAAGGATTTTTTTGCATCGAATCTCTCAAACACTAGCATTAGTTCAAAGTCAAATTCCACCAAAGTTAAGTACAGTTGCATGATGGAAATCTTTACTCTCTTTAGAGATAGAACATAGCAGTTGAAAGTCCCAGTGCATATAGTAAATGCATGTTTAAATACTGCAAGACATTTGCAATTTTTGGAATTTGAGCCATTATAAACCAACCACCACTGTACTGTAGAATAATAATAAATTGTAAATTGCAAATGAGTTATTAGGGACAGGTTGATTGATTGATTGATTGATTGATTGGTGACAGTGATTGTACTTTTATCCCATAGCGACTGCATCTGTCAAGTCAAAAAAAGGACATCATTAAAGTAGTCAATGGCTTGTATACAGTATTTCGAGTCATCTGAGGTCATAGCTTTTTTGTGAGAATCAATGACTGCAAATCTGTAATGATGTCGCTTAAATTTTTATTAAATGACAGATATTTTGCTATTAAATACTTTTTAACAGTTATAGTTTTCATTGAAATAATAATCATACATTATTTTCTATTCAAAATGTCCTCCGATGTAACTTGAGAGCTGTTTGTCTTCGACCTGAACTGTGGAGAGAAGTTTCTTCCAGAAACACGCATCGTAGTTTTAAGTTAAACACGGTTGTAAAATGTCCGAACGACTCTTGAGCCGGGCCTGCACTTGCTGAAGCATGCACATTTTAGAGACAGCATTTATTTAAGTTTGCCCATGGTTATGATCCATAACATTAGTCATGGTCTCTGCCCTGTCCTTTAAATTAAACTAAATCACACAGCAGACAGCAAGGTAAACATAAAGCTAGAAATGTCATAAAAGATTTAGTCTGAGTCAAAAATGACTTATTAAAATGTTGTTTCCTATGAGTTGGATGTCATATTCAGAGGTATAAAGGTATGCGGTCTTACATAACACTGTGACTCTTGTTCATTTTAGTCCTTAAATTGCGATCTACTGTGAACTGTACAGTTATAACCAAATCACAGCGGTGACATTTCCAGGACACCAATTTTCTGAGATGCCTTTTGTGCAGCATTTCCAATGCCTATTCCACCATCTGCTACCAAATATATTTAGACCATAATGTGCCATATTAAAATCTGCCTTTTTTCACAACAGGCTGTCTGAGTTCACTACATCTAAAGAAAGAGTATAAAATAACAGACTTTTATTTGCTTGCCTCCGTGGCTGTATTTTCAGTCCGTGCACTAAAACGCAATGGCAAATGTTGCTGTCAGAGCCCAGCATCTGGCAAGTAGATGAACGACATGGCCATCAGCCTCTGATATCTGTGGCCATGCCTCTAATTCTAGCTGAGCCTCGCGTCAACGTTTCTGATCAATGCAGCTAATCGTCAGATTAATACGGTTCATCACCTGTGCTTCTTTTTCTCAATGGTTTAAAATGTTCTTGTTTAAAGCTGCTGTAAAACACTGCCCCCTGTTCTGCAAGCCCCTAAAAACAGGCTCTGTTAAATAACAAAAGGGCAATGTGTGGTGTCTGCCTCTTTCTCCACGGAAATGTCAAGAAAATGCTCTCGGGGCCACACCTCTCCACGCAAGACGCCCCACTCGGCCACTTTCGTTTTTGCACATAAAAGTACAGCATTTCTCACGCGATTCATGCTTACTTTGAATTCTTCAGTGCAGGGCTGGTCTAAGGGATCGATTTCTGTAGCAGCGGCAGACCATTGGATTCATCCTATTTTACACATTCCACTCTCGAGATGTAGAGAATATTACAGAAAATCAGCAGGTACAGAACGGCACAGAACACTGTTACGGTCTGTACACAGAACAGCACTCCATGAACATATGAACACCATCCCTCCTACTGACTGGATGTAAATGATTTAGCACAGATTATTCTGGGCAGCCAATGGACTCACTTTGCCAACTGTCTAAGATTAGGCGACTTGGTAGATTAGTCAAAGAAGGATATCAAGACACATAGACGCATTGATTGTCGTTACATGTAATCTACTAAAGGGTCCAAAATGTGAAATAACGCAAACTATTACGGTCCCTGAACATGTCTGTGGCCAATGTAGAGAGATAATTAACAAATTATTATTTTATTGAATAAATCAATATACAACAGACTTCATAATATGTTTTTTTCCCCCTGTGGAAAAGCTCTTGAAATAATGCCTTGGATCACATGAACTGCTCTTTACCTCTCTGTTTATTAAACAATGCTAAATATGTGCTCTGTTCATACACTAATTTACTCAATACCTCAGTCATCCTATTATGTGCAGCTGAATACAAGACGCTGTTAAATCATTTTTGCTGAACGTCAGGCTGAAAGACAGTGAACTGAATTGTACTGTAAAATACAATCAAGAATTGTGTTTTTTGAAGTATGAAGTATGAATTATATCATTTACAGTGAAAATATATACTGCATTCAGAAAGGTTATACATGTATAGTTTATTCTAAACCAATATTGAAATAGCTTTTAAGCAAAAAAAAAAAAAAAAGTAGTCTTATAATCCAGTGAAAGTGAAATTCTATTTTATTGCATATTAATATTTATGCTTGTTTTCATGTACGTTGGGGTGTTTAAGTTACATTTTCATTTACAGTTACATTTTGGTCTTCATTACGCTATTTTAATGCCGTTATTGTATAATACTGTGTATTTTAAAATGCAAACAGATTTTTGTAGTGGGTTGGAATATAAACATGGCATGCTATATGTGGCTGTGAATACACAAGCACCAAATGCCAAGCAAAGAGCGTCCGAGTTTCTAGCAACCACAGCTGTTTTTCCCCGTAAATCTGACATTAGTGCATTCGCTCAGTCTAGCCTACTTCACTTACATTAATCACAAAAAACAATCACATTTTTATTCATTGCAACCAAAAGTTACGCTATACTAAGTTATTTTTGCCCACAGAGATGCATGGCAAACACCTGCTATTAAATATCATCAATCTCTCTGATCATTTGAAGCAAGCATTGTTTGTTTCACAGGAAAATCATCTGAATAGGGTTAGGTTTAAAACATGCGCCTCACCTTCAAGCCATAGGATATTAGGAACGAGCTCTGTTCTTCTGTCCGTTTATATCCACAACTTCTTGACGTTTAGCATCTTTCCCCCGCACAGTCCGAAACTGTCCATACTCGTTTGTGCCAGAGCGTTCAGTGTTCACGACGCTAAAGAATTTCACTGGACTGAAACAAACGGGAGCGTTATACTGGCCAAAGGGCGTTCGCTTTTAGCCTTACATCTAACTTTGCAGGGCAGTTTTAGATAGTTAGCTGAAGTGCGTGCTGTCAGCGGAGGACCGTGAACGCTCTGATCCGGCGGTAAGCGCGCGCGCGTGGCAGGTAGGAGGCGGAGTCCACTGATCTCCACACGAGCGCGTGTCGAAAACGCCCGGAGGATCCGGTCACAGGCGAACGCAAAGTACAGTCCAAACCCGGTTCCGGAGGTAAGAAAGAAAACGTCAAATTATTCGAACGCCAAATTGCACGAATGTCATTGAGAAAAAAAGAAAAAATCTAACCACGCTTTCTATTCCCTTTAGAAATAAAGCTAAAATGTAGGTTACCGTTCGAGAAGCCTACTAATATAGAAACAAGGTAAATAAGGTACACATGATTGCTTACTAACTGGTAATCATTAACTCATTTATAGCACTATTAATAATTATGTTATTAATCTTTAGTAACAATTTAAACTATACTACATATGAACTGATGTTTCGTATGAACTTATTTTCGCATCGGTCCTCGAAAACACACTTAAACACACCTTTAATTTCAAGCTGATTAATAATATATATATATATATATATATATATATATATATATATATATATATATATATATATATATATATATAGTATAATAAGCAAAACTTAAAAGTGCAAGTGTCTGAAAACGATGCTGTTATCGTCTGAGTGTAAAAGCTCAGCTAAATGTGCATATAGTGCTTTTTTTACAAAGTGACATAACAATCAGTTTCTGAAAAAATTACTGACCACATTAGGCAATAGTTCAGACTTAATTAATTAAAAATAGGCAAAACACTAAGTTCAAACAGCAATAGAGGCTATTTACAATAAATTATAAATAACAATTCTATTTACACGTGAAAATAGCAGTATTGTTAGTTATATGTTATTTACTACTTATTTATTTATGCTATTTATTTAAATAACCTATAGATTTTATTTACCCTTTGTTTAAATAGTAGAGTTTTCTGTTATTTATAATTGCCTACTTATTGCAACTAGTGGCAAGTATCTGCACCTCAGTATTGCAGTACATTATAAAACAGTACTATATAATAATAACTTACTAAGTGCGCAATTTAATTCAAATTATTGAACGGATGCTACCTAATACTTTATTTTCAACTTTTTGATTAGGCTATTTTATTTATTTATTTTTTAAATAAATGCTTTTACTGATGTGATGTGATATGATGCGATTTGATGCGTATGACACATGATTCACCTTCTGCACCACTGACGACTGACGGCCATCTTTTTAATATTGACTATCCCAGTCACACGTCGCTGGATGGAGTTAGCATAAATCGTCTCCACCTCAAAGGCAAGCTATTTGCACTTAATAGACAGTCCGTTAAAGACACATCAGGGATCCCAGTGATCAACTGCATATTAACAGTACACGAAGCGTACAGTCTCTGATTTTATTCAAATAAATAAAGCCTCACTCTGAAGCGGAAAAGATTCACTATGAGTATCACTGCAGATTATTGAAATGAAATGCTAAATTATTTTATTGCCATCATCATTCTTTTTGCAAAACTGCCTACCTTCAGAACAATTTCCTCCCCTTGACCCACATAATTGCTTCGCCTTAAGGGCATGTGAATCAGTTCTCGCAGTCAGCAGTACACCCCCATGTGACGTGTCAATACCTTCCATAACATGCACACAAAAAAATTGTGATTCATCATATTGTGGTCTAGCTATCAACAGACTGGGGGAGGTACAATACCTTGAGGGGGGTGTTGGAGACATCGCAATAACACAGCCCCGTGCATCCTTTGACAAAAGTGAAAGTGCTTATATCACATCTAGGGAGCACGCTTTACATTCAAGGAATGTGGTATTGTGTAGGGTGATTGCTGAATACATTTTGATTGTATTCATCCACAGCATGTCCGGAATGCAATCAGGGCTCATGCCGCGTTCCCATCCATCATGCAAAATTCATAGTATTCACATATTGTGTGTCCAGGGCATATAAAGCTTCCCCAGAAGCAGGCTATGGATCACTGAAACGTTACTTTGTTCTTTCTATATCTGATAACCCTTTATGAAAATAAAATACTATTCAGTATCACATACCGTCAGAGGATAAGATTTAATTACAGTCATTTTTACTGTAAATCGGCTGCTTAATTGTCTTTAATATAACAGATAACAGAAAAAAAGTCTTTTTTTTCTGTTATCGCTCTTAGGTAATGTTTCTAAATGGTTAGTTGGAAAGCAGCATTCTTTGTGAAGCTGTTTTGGAAAAGTATATATTTTGAGTATATAACCGATCGAAAAAAATCCTAGAAAGCTACTTATTTTAAAGAAGACTGATACATATACCAAAAGCACAAAGACATTTCTGATTTATTCATTAAGCCAGCTGAGAACACACCACTATAATAAGATTCACAGCATGACACCAGTGATATTCAAGTCACAAAACACAGGCTTCAGGGTCAAACCCTTCTACTCTAGTAGCAGTTTGCTGTAGCTGGAATATTGGCTTGAGTGGACATCCTTTCACCGTTTCCTCTTCGTCTAGCACTCTGAAATCTCCAGAGTGCAGTTTTGTGTGGAGAAAAATAGCTTCAAAATTAACCTTGTATCGTGTAAAATTAAAAGATGAATGAGACTCCTGTCAGATGTTAAAACTGTTCAAGGTTGTACAGCATCAAGAGAGGAAAACAAGTTCATGGTAATTTTGGATGAGTCAATGTCATTTAATGTGCCACTCTAATTTAGAGACTGTTAATGCTTCTCACGGGACACCGTGTTCTGCCTCTTCACATCTGGACTTGTCCTCGCGTAGGACTGTCCTAAGGAGGTTAAAAGAGATGTAACATGTTATAAACGCTATATAAATAAAAGTGATCGTTTGATTGACCGTCACATAAAGAACACATGCAGCATAAACATGCACACTTCACAAGACCTCACAACTAGATTGGACCGAGTATGCAAGGTTTGTGCAATTAAATGTTCATTAGTCAACCTAAGATTTGTTCAAATTATATAAATGTGTATTTGCTGATCGCTGACGGCAAACGAAAGTATTGTTTGTCTTTATTACTTATTAAAGCAATCATTGCCTACTTTTTGCATACATTTTAATTTGTTTGTTTAATAGTGCCATCCGATTTTTATCCGTATTCGAACTGAACAAGGACAGTGGACAACAAGAGGGAAAATGTGAGCACAGTGTGCTGCTGCTCTCAGCGCCCGCAAAATAAAAGCCCCGTCTGGAACACAATGCCCTGCCTTTAATATTGAAATGGTGAGCGTGATTTCACCAACTACACAATGTACCTTGATCAGCATTCTTCTAATTACATTCTTGTTGATACTGGAACAACATTCCAATCAACCAGTCAGATCTGAGCTTATGATCAGAGTTAGGTGTTTCTACAACCTTGGTAATCAGCTGTCATTTCCCACTGATTTTAGGAATACATTTTGGGTAGGGTTAGGTAGGGATAAGTGCATATTTTTGGTGAGTGATGTTGAATCAGGATCAACAAAAATGTGTCACGTCTTACTTGGCAAAATCACGGTAACCACAATGAAATATGGTTGAAATAAGGTCAGTTGTTTTAACGTTCTTTTAGCGTTGATACAATGTTTAATGCTGAACGTTGAAAACCAACAGATGCATGACTAATCTTCAACAATAATAAATGATTGAGAAAAGATGAACAAAAACACTTTTACAAGATCCGTGTGCTGAATCAATTTCATGTTTTCAACAGCAAACAAAATAAACTTCTGTCTTATAAATTATTATTATTAAATTAAGATCAATATTATATATTAGCATTTTACAATATTTGGATCATGAAACCAACTTTAAAATCTAAAGGTATGTGTTAAAATATCATCATGAACAACGTACAGTATGTAACAATAAAACTTAAAAACATAAAAATAAATACATTTTGCTGCATTACCATGTTGAAACAATTCCTATTGGTTGTTTCACCTTATTGTTTTGATCATGATTGGTTAATCTGACTGTCATCTACAAAATTGGCCAATGACTCTGTTTGCGCCTTTCTAAATGTGAAAATCTGACCGTTATTAGTCTTTCTGAGTGAAGCTGTTGACTGCAGCTGTTTGCCCGGTTGGCCCCAAATTATTTTTTATTTGCCTGTTGAATTTTAGTTAAAGAGGGAGAATTTGAGTCAGAGAACAAATGTTAACAAAGAACAATAACTGAAACGTGAACACTGGACAGGTGTGATCTGCGAGGTCTCATAAATATAGTAAATTCAGGTAATTCTATATTATAGCAAAGTATAATGTAACTAGAGTTTACAAATGGGTAATTGACATGTGAAGATAAATACCTTTGTGTGTGTGTGATTTTGTTATGCTGTATCACAGATGCTAGGCTGATGTTACAAGTTATGCTGATGATAAGCGGGGCAACTTGTTGGTAAATTTTGCGACTTTACAATATTGTTTGGGCACTTTCCCATTGAAAATGGGTAACAAATTTTTATCTGGATATTTTAGACCAGTCGTAGGCCCAGTGTATCATCACGCCATGCTTATCTGATGTTGCTAATATTTGTCTGTTTAGAGATTTCTCACATTTTTCAGTGTTTTTATATATATATATATATATATATATATATATATATATATATATATATATATATATATATATATATATATATATATGCATTTAATATAATTATATAATCTTCTGTTCATGTTTGCTGAATATCATATAATTGCATATATATTTAAATTAATTAAGATTGTGACACTTTGAGAAGTGATTGGTACGAGTAGCACTAGAGTTACTTAGGCTCCCTGTAGTATATTAATGTCAATACATTTTAATTGAATCTTTACTTGACAAGTTTTTTATTTACTTATTTTTATTTTAAGTAATATACAAATATGATTTAACCTTTGGTGTAACATTTTATTATAATCATTATTTATTATTATTATTTTCTTCTTTTTGTTCTTCACCTGTATGTAAACACTGTGCAGTGTTCAAACTGTATTTACAATGTTAAGGTCGCTTACAAATATATTATTATATAACTATTTTTATCAGGAATAAAACTGATAAAACTTTGCAGAGTTGTAGCTGAATAGTTAGGACTACTACGCTACTAAAATTTTATGTTGGTCATTATGGTGGTACTTAGAGAGCCAAATATTTTCTAAATAGGTGGTACTTGATATAAAAGGTTTGAGAACTGCTGGTTTAAAGTAGCAATAGTGTTTTTTTAAGGACTTTTCAGTAAACAGTGTTTTCTTTCCTCTTGCACAGTCATCAAGGATCCAGCTATTCACTATTTGGTAAAGTATAATTAATCTGCTACACTGCACTGTCACTTAGTAGAGATTCATTGAACTTTAATTTAAATTTACTTGGTTTAAAAAATTACTTTTATTTTACTTGTTTTGGGGGCCTGAAAAAACTGCTTGTGAATAATTTGTTAATATTGTACACTATAATCTGAATACATGAATAATGAATAGAGTTGTGTGTATATGCACAAGGCTGTTGGTTTCAACATTTTATCAGAATTTGAAGAAACATTTATAATAAAATGCATTTCATTCAAGGCAGGGATTTTTCCTGAGTAAATTATTTCAAGGTGACTGTCAAATTTAGTGCCGCCTCTGGCTATCGACAAAGCTCAAACAGGTAGTCACATGCTCCTGTACCCCTTTACCGCAGACACAGTTTCTGCTGTAATTGGAATTTATATGTGTGAACAGTGTTGATCTAAATGCTAATTAGGTTCTACTTAAACATACAGTTGTGTATTTACCCTTACTGAAAGTATGATGGTAAAATGTTGTGTTATCAACATTGATTCAATTTTCAAAATCAAAATTTTAATTTACCAATGCTGAAGGTAAGTTGGTGTAAGTTGGTGATTTCAAAGGGGAAGGTTATTCAATGTCTATAGAACAACCTTAATTCACTGGGATTAGCTGGGAAGAAATCTGATGTTTTAAAATGCTAGATTATGTAGATAAATTATATTTTCAACTTTAATTGGATAAAAACTTTGTGTCACTGATCCTGATTTGTCACAAAATAAAGACAGAGGATTCAGTTGTAAATGAATAAGAACAGTTTATGGAAGAAAAAAATGGATGTCCAGTCAATTGTCGAAATGAAGCTTGAGCACATCTCTCACAGACAGGGTAGAACAGGGACACAATGGACAAGATACAGAAGCTGAAGAACCCGTTAGCCTGGAGCATGGTGGAGACACCATGAATCTGACAACAAAGGTAGCGTTAGCAGATCTTAATAGAGCAACTAACGAGCCACAGCTGTAACTGATCAGCTCACGGACACAATCAACAGCACACCCACTGACGCACAAATACACACAGAGACAGTGCAAGGATGAGACCATGATCCCATGAATCTTGACAGTACCCCTCCTTCTAACTCACTGTAATTGTCAATAAGGGAGTCAATAAGAATGTCTTGGCAGGAACCTAGCTTCTCTCCTCCGGAACGTAACCTTCCTGGCCCACCAAGTACTGGAATCCACGTCCCCTCCACCTTGAGTCCAGAATACGACTGACCAAATAAATTGGTTCCCCGTCTACCAGTCGCTGCGGTGGGGAACCAGAACCAGGGAATTAAGAAAATGAAAAACTGGGTAAATTCTCCTGTACCCCAGAGGAAGTTTGAGGCAGACTGCCACTGGACTAAGGATCTTACTCACAGGGTGTGGGCCAAGGAATTTGAGAGCAAGTTTATTACAGACAAAGTGGAGCAGAATTATTTTGGAAGAAAGCCACACTTTTTGACCCACAATGTAGATGGGAGGCTTCGACTGGTGATGATCAGCCTGAGCCTTGGTGCACGCTCCCACCCGGAGGAGAGTCTCGAGCTCTTTTTCAAGTCCGGTGGCACTTAAAGATACACTCAAAATTACTGAAAAATTGTGATTGAGTGACACCACAGGTATGTGAAGGTGTCAAGTCAGTGCTCTGTCCAGGAGGTTACCTTCCCCTCTGTAGTGCCTTGCAATCATGTCTTCCGGCCACCCATTGCAATCTTACCAGGAGTAGAGTGGCAGATGAGGCTTCACTTAATGATACTACTCCTGGCAATAACCTTAGACCCACTGACAGATTTGACCTTTTACTGGGCATTCTACCAAAAAATTGGCCCGCATTGGCACACTGTAAGCATAAGTCTCTCATCCTCCAACAATCTCTCTCCTGAGAATGCAGAGCTCTACCTACCTGCATGGGTTTGCCCTCAGACAAGTGGCTGATTATTCCTCTGAAATCCATAGAAGAATACTCAGAAACTTCTGACATTAGCTTATGAAAACCTCGCTAGTTACACTGTTGAAGATGTGAGTCCACATGGAGAATCTAACTCGGTGGGTAATTCCAGTGTGAATATCTCCTTTGAATCCAATCTGCCAACCCATGCAAGGAACATGTCCCACTGCACCTCCTCGTTCCACTTACACTCTGCCACCAGAGTTCGGAACTTGAAGTGCTGCCTTTTCCGACAGTATAGACACTGTGTCTTTTCTCTGAACTAGAAAATACAGAAAACATTCAAACCAAACTGTAAAACTGTGTTAAATTGTGACCTATGCTCTCAACGCCAAATGCAAAAATGTTCATTCACGTGTTTATGACCTCGAGGTTAGATTATTATAATGCTTTATTGGGTGGTTGTTCTGCACGCTTGATAAACTTCAGCTGGTCCAAAGCGCAGCAGCTAGAATCCTTACTAGAACCAGGAAATATTATCATATTAGCCCAGTTCTGTCAGAACTGCACTGGCTCCATATCAAACATATCAACATATCAAACATTTAGCTTCTTAATACTAGAGTGAGCTCTTATCACATTATAGTCCTCCATGTCCCCCGCATTCTCAAAACTCTGGTCATTTGATAATACCTAGAATATCAAAATCAACTGCAGGCAGCAAATACCTTTCCTATTTCCTATGTCATAGTCCTTTCCACAATCTGACATAGCTGCATTTAAAATTGAACTGTAAATGCTGGTGATCCAGCCAGAAGGAACTGTCCCCAACTGAGCCTGGTTTCTCTCAAGGTTTCCTTTTCTTCCTTTCTGTCACGGATTAGGTTTTGGTTCCTTGCTGCTGTCGCTTCTGGCTTGCTGAGTTGAGGGAAATTAATTTCTAGTGGCTATTGTCAATTACACAGATTGACATTAAACAGAAATAAAGTGTTTAATCTTGTCATAACATTTTTAAGAAGGTGGATGCTCTTGATTTTCTTTTGAATGTAATTTTTTTGCCTTATAAATTACACACAAATTGTATGAATTTCAATGAGCAAGCACTCTCAAGACGTTTCTGTAGTAATCAAAGCTATTCCTCTGGGCTGGGATTTAATGTGAAGTAATCTGACTTTCTATAAAGTAAAGACAATAAAGATTGTAACTTCAATTTAAATTGTAAAATTGAACTTGATAAAAAATACTAACAAAGATATAAGACAACGCTTTAATGAAAAAGAGTGTTATTCCAGGAAAATTATATTGGAATATCATCATAAGGGATGTTAATTAGAGGAAAGCATGGCTGTTTCCTTACATATTTTGTATTTCAAACAAGGTTCACCTGAGGATTTTACTCAAAATAGATCCAACTACCATGTTGCTCTCTAACTTTATGGATATTGGGAAAGAATATTCTCTTTGTGCATTAAAATTTACATTTTAAAAGACAAACATGAAAGTATGTTCTTTAAGTACACTCAAGTGACCTATTACTTAATTTATGCATTTGATTATTTATGAAATTTACTTAATTTATGCATTGTTGCCCATAACTTGTTATATACTGTACCTGATTGGCTCCAGTGTTTTTATTTTATTTATTATTTTGTTTTATTATTATTAAAACAAATAACATGCATTTATTAGTATTATTATTAATTATTTAATTTAATTTGACATCTAAGAGGATATCAGTATTATTATTAATTATTTAATTTAATTTAATTTAATTTAAAATGACATCTAAGATGATATCATGTGTTTGTGCAGAAATGCACTGTCACTGAAATAAAAAAAAATGTAACACTTGAAAAAACTACTGTGGAATACTAAACATGATAGACAGGGAAAAGCTAATAGCCAATTAAATTCCTGCATAATTAAATGTGTTATCATATTGGACAGTTGTAGTATATATATATATATATATATATATATATATATATATATATATATATATGAGAAAGGCCAAAATAAACAGCATAAATGCAAATAATTATGTGATTTGACCTGAACAGGTACCACTGTGATCTCTATAAACAAAGTTATGTTTGGTAGATTGTACACTAATAGCTTCAAAGGAATTTAAATTTGCTGAAAATATACAGAAATCCAAGAGTAATCCATCAATTAATCTTTTGTGAGTGAAAAGCTGCCTGTCTGTAAAAAACAAATCCATCATTAAGGCATTTTTGCTTCAAACCATTGCTTTTCTCTGATGAAAATGTCTAAATCAGAAGAAAAACATGCATGTACAAAAGAAGACAGTTCAAAACATTTCTTTGTGTGCTGGTGGATTTTTTAAAAGACAACAAGGAATGAATTTTTTTCACTTATTATGGATTATGTTTTTGAATTTTGGCCAGAAGTGACAGCTTTGTTTCTTTCAAGCTTTCCGCTTCATAACACGTAAATTCAATCAATCAATCAATTAATCATTAATCATTTTTATTTATATAGCGCTTTTAACAACACAGGTTGCATCAAAGCACTGTACAGTATAATGTAGAAGAGTACAAGGGATGTATAATGGCGAGAGTGACCAATTTCTTATTGAATGCAGAGTCTCTGTAGTCAATTCAACGACAATCACTAGAAGTTAAGTGTCCCCAACCAAGCAAGCCAGAGGCGACAGCGGCAAGGAAACAAAACCCCATGCATACAGAATGGAGAAAAAAAAACCTTGGGAGAAACCAGACTCAGTTGGGGTCAGTTCTCCTCTGACCGGACGCCCAGCACTTAACTTCCAGTTCAATTTTAAACGCAACTGTGTCAGATAGTGTAAATGACTTAGTGTCTGTGTGTAAGTGTGTGTGCATCAGGATCTGGTGATTGGTCCACGGAGCGCATCTAGATGTTCTGGTCTCTGATGAACATAATCTCTGGGTGCTGATCCACCATCTAGTCTGGATACAAACTGTGAAAGCAGATTGAGAAAGAGACAGGACTAATATTAGCGTAGATGCCATTCTTTTTACGATGTCACAAGTGCATCGTATTGAAGGAGTAGTGTTCCCGGTTCCAGCAAATCTAAGTAATGCAGCCTAAAAATCCTTTAACGGATTTGAATAATAAAAGTGTGTTGGTGTGTTATGTGTAGGCTAAGTTAAAAGATGTGTCTTTAATCTAGATTTAAACTGGCAGAGTGTGTCTGCTTCACGAACAGAGTTAGGGAGATTGTTCCAGAGTTTAGGTGCTAAATAGGAATAATAAATTAATGCAATCATATTGGTTACTTGTGGATTATTGTAATGTTTTTATTTTGATTCTTACTCTGAAGGCACCCATACACTGAAATGAATCTATCACTGTGCAAGTGATGTAATGCTACATTTTTCTACTTCTACATCTTGGATGGCCAAGGCTGAGTAAATTTTCTAGACAAAATGTTCCTTTTAAACAATATTTCAGAAGAAGCACTTGAATTTCTGTTGGCTTCAAAAAAACAAAAGTACAACACTTAATCTTTGAGAGTTCATTCTTGAGTTGCCATACCCAAGTCATTCCCATGATAACACTACTGTCTACATGATGTATTACGTTCTATTTATCTGGATTCTTTCTTTTTCCAATTTCAAAGCAGTCAAAACAGTAACATGTAGTTAATCTCTGGCTGTACTGCTGAAAATGGCTTTTATTGAATTCTGGAAGACCTCAGAAAAAGATAATCATGAATTGTGTCACTGGAAATGAAAACCTTCTCAAGCAGTAAAGCGTGTTTGTTTTTAGTGTGATGTAGATACATTTTGACTCTTAATAGCAATACGCAATGCCATTATTCAAATGATTTTGTTTTTCTACAGCAAATAAACAGATTCTGGAATGGATACTACTCAGTTAAATGTTAAACTAGAATATGTAGCAAAGTCACTAAGTGACTGAATAAAAAGTGTAACTTTTTTATTATTGAACTGTGGGGGATGTTCAAAGACAGTAAATGCACCAACAAATATTGTATTAAGAGTAAACGTATCATGACTCTGTCAGCTCTTGCTTTTCCTGTGTAGATCATTTCTGTTGGCACAAGAAACATATTCTGTTAGAGTTAACGAAACAGATGGGTATAATAAGCTGACATAACATAAGTAACTCCATTTGAAATGATAGCTTAGAATGGGCAAAAATTGTAATAGCCAAGACTTCACAGCATTCTGACCACGAGGGACAAAACAACAGGTGTCACAGCATCACTCAAATTGTAGTTATTTTCAGTAATAACTGTGATGTATTATGTGTATATGTATGTATTTTGTTTTACAGCCTAGTTATGTTTCTTGATTTTAACCATGTATTTTGGATTAAATCTTTGCTTGCTGTTTCGGACTGTGTTTGCTCCTTGACATTTGCTCATGTTTACGGATACCCCTCTTGTCAGAGACGGATACCTCTGGATTACTCAAGCCTATTTAGAATTGCTCTTAAGTCTTGCCTCTGCCATACCTTTGTTTTTGTTTCACCCTGCCAGTGTTATGACTATGTCTATGAATAAAAGCTTGCGTATGGATCCGCTCGCCTCTTGTCTCGTCGGCGTTGTTACAATTTCTCAGTAGGCGGATCTGCTATGATACGGTCACGCACAAAAACAAAACAAAATGAATAAAGATAGGTAAATGGATGAATAAGTGTCATGCAGTGAATGCAATGAATGCAAAAACCATGCTTTTGTATCACTGCTCTAATGGCATTCCTTGTTTATTTGACCTCAGGGTCACAATGTCAAAATGCGTTCTTCACAATTTTGAGCAGTGATGTCAGACCTTTATTTCCATATACTATTTTCAGAAATGTATCGATTGAGATAGGAATGAATATGCTCTGGAAACAGAATCAGTTAAAACGGTCTGCCAAGGGGATCGAAAACAGGAAAAGTTATTTATATCAGAGTCTCTGCAGTTACTTTGCACTATCAGTGGCTCTGTTTTCAGCTCTTTCAAAAATCTATTACACTCAAGGTCAAAAACCTGATGATCACGACTTGAAAAAACTTGAAGAAATGCTGAAGAATAAATTATAATATTAGTATGTTATTATTATTGTTGTTATTATACTAGTTGGACCTTGAAGCCTGGCTTCAGGCAAATGCAAATTAGCAATAAACCAGTTAGTCGGTGATGTTTGGAAATTGTGATAGTTCTGCTCCAAAACTCACACAATCGGTTAAGTCAATATTGCTCTGTCAGTCTATTGATGTTCAAACAAACAGAGCAATGTTTGAAAGGACCTCTGTGTTTACAATTTTCAGGGAATCAATCTATAAAAGGTTAACTTGTTTCTTTACGGTCTCTGAATATGAGACCATACGGGACACACTTCACATTTAAAACTTGCTAAAATCCATTTTGACTAGTACTGCACTAGTCTATATATCTATAAAAAGCATCGATTTTTATTGTCTTCTAAACACCTTGAATCGTGTCATTGCCTGTTGCTCTGTTGCACAGGGATCTTGTGTCATTTCTGTGCTGCCCCATTTTGGAAAATTCCCAGTGGAGTGATTCTAAACACCAGACATTTCATACCTTTTTTATCCATGTCAGAGATGCTTTATTTTGACAAATAGATTAGTAGCGAGAACAAAGACAGATAGAGGTTGTAAGGCTGGTTCCAGCTGTCTGAACTTTAACAGGAAATAGACAACACACAGCAAACTACATCTCGTTTATTGCAAAGTTTAACTATTTGTTTCAGTCTATGAAATACCTTTAGAAGCCATGCGAAAATGCACCAGCTCTATGCAAAAAACAAGCACTTGCCGCTTGTGACTCGTGACAAGAAAGTAAAAAGATCTACTTTAATTTAATATGACATATTTTAGTATTAGTAACTGCAAACTTTGCACTTAGCATTATTTTTTTAAACAACACACTTATTAAATGACTCACTCTTCCCTTTAATGTTTGATGGTCTGCTGTCACCACATCTCTGATTAGTTCTTTGTTCCTGTTCTTGTTCCGCTGCCTGTTTTTATTATAATTACTATAATTATCTTGTTGTTTTTCTAGGACATATTAATGTTATTAAAATAATGTGTTCTGTGAAGGTCCCCTATAAAGCTCCTATCCTCTCCATAACACGTAAGAGCACAACCTGATTTTACCGAGTGCAACACTGTTCCTGGATCAACATCTTTGTTGACTCTGGAACAAAACTTTGATTAGCCAATCAGATTTGAAGAACCAATTTATAGTTTGTGTGAAGTTTGGGCTTACAGTCAGCGTTTGGTGCTTGTGCTTGTGTCATTCATCTATCATTTCTTCTGTTTTTAGATTACTTTGATTACTCATGGGTAAGGTTAGGAATATAGTGTATAGAAATATAGGAATAACTACATCTTTGGATTAAAAAATTGTGCCAGAGTCAACAAAAGATGTTGACCTAAGAAAACATCTAACTCAGCAAAATCAGGATGTTTGTGAACGGTATAACACATCCATGTAATATATTTACTGTTTCCCCTGAAGTTCCCTGCAAGCTATGTTGCCCTTCAAAACAGCAAAGGCTACTCCGCTCACAGAGCAGATCAATCATGTCTGACAGCAGCAGATCAGGGAATATCTTAAAACAAAAAAAAGCAGCCGTGTCTAAGATGGTTAATACAGTGTAAAGACTCTATGGCTGTAGTTCAGTTTGATGCAATGACAGGTAAAGAGAAAAATGAGATATTGTTGTTGATGGATACGGGTGACGACTGGAGTAAATCTCTGGGATTTTGTTAACAGAAAACAGATGAGTGAGTGATAACGAACAGAGATAACCTTAGCCTTGTCTGTAAGCTCTTGAGCCTGAGAGAAACCTGAATGGAGATCAATTCAAATAAATTAATTAAACGTGAAAAATGCAAGGCCAAATTTCATTTAAATGGATAGTTCATCCTAAATAAAATTATTTCCTGACATTTCTGTCATTCCAATATGCTCTTGTGTTCCACAGAAAAAAAAATTAAGTTCATGAAGCCTCACTTATCCATAAACGACAGTTTACGGAAGATGGGCCTTTAATTTCATTATATGAACATATAAGCACTAAAAGAAACATTCAGCTGCATTAGATTGACAAATTTAGTCCACATACAGCATTATGTTAAATGGGATGAATATTAGACACAAATTTAACAGGTTTGATTTTAGTCAAAGGATGCAGGGTTAACTAAGGCCTTTAAGTTGGCAGCCACATGCTTGCTTATAAAATAAAGTGTAGTTCCCCTTCAGTAATGAGTAGCTGTATCAAAACACTTTGGGAACGCTCTGGTGAGTCCATGTTCTGAAGCATGTGTGAAATCAGTCCAATAGACAAGTTAATGTGACAAACCTGGAAGCTTCTTGCTCTTCAGCCAGCACATCTGTGGTGTGTGTGTGTGTGTGTGTATGCAAAAGCACTCAGTCAGTCAGGAAAATCCATTGAATAGAAAGTGAGTTTCACAATATCTAAGTCTAAATCCAAATGAAGTTCTTTGGCGAGTGGATGGCATTTAAAGTCATGTGTTCCTCTCCTCCGTACTATCTCTGGGGTGGGGATTACATGCATCCAAAATTTTGTCTAAATCTAAATCTATTCGTAGTAATGAGTAATCCCTAACATCAGACGTAAAGATAGATGAATGACAAATGGCGATGTGCAAGGACCAAACAATGACAAAAACTTCACAAAAAATATAAACTGGTTCTTCAAATCTGACAACACAACAAAGATGCTAATCCAGTAATATGTTGCACACAATTTGTGGGGATACACACAATTTGTGTATTGTCTGTTTGGGAGTGGAGCATGCATCATCAACTCTTGACGGGGCTATCTGTCATGACTATGAGCTTCTCCCACTCTGTATGCTCCCTTCATGCCCGGTCATCTTCAATGAAAGCAGCCAGGTTCGCAATCCTGTTGGATCTGACCCTGCTGTTGCTCAGGCATAGTAGAGGCTGTTATCGTGGGGATCGCAAGTGGATTTAGAGGAGGGATCCAAGACATCCGCCTGTCTTTATCTCTGTCCTCACACCCTAGATCCTAGGCTCCCTCTTAGGGATTGGAAGCCAGCCCCTGCCCGATTTCTTCCCCCTGGAGAGAGAGCCAGACGCTTCATCTTTTTCCATCGAGGAGGTTGGTGTGATGAGCATCGATATAATGGAAACTGTGGACTTGCGCTGTAGCCAGGCTCAACATCAATTGGCCAGCCAAGAAACTGGACACTCATCCCAAAAGCAAGCTGGACAAGCACTTCCTAAATGTCAGATCACAACCTTGACATCAGGGCATTCCTTTTTTCCCCAATCTCCATCCTCAGGTGTTGGGATCATGAGAGCCCTATAGTCACAAACTAACATTGTGGAACAGATTGAGAAGTGTTTTGGGTGATGCTGGCAGGGAGCAGACACTCACAAGTTATTTCTCCCCATCCTCAGTATCGTCCCTAAAATTGTCCCATTTTTTCAGTTTTCAGACAGCCCATATTAGGGATTTCTGGAGTATCATTATGTGAATAGATATGTGGATTTTTTGTGCAAGGGCGTACTCCAGCGTCCAGTATGAATGGAACAGACATCATGTGTTTATAATGCTAATGGCCAATTCATCCATTGGGGAGATTTTTATTTATTTATTATAAAAATAAAAAAAACACACACACACACACATACCAAACCCTACTTATATGTCAGCAGCTAAGATTGTTGCATGTCTACACACTATGGCAGTTTTGGAGGGTTTACCAGGTTGACCTTCTAGAAGACCTGAATGAAAGTGAGGAAGAAGAATCCGATCTGCATTTCTATGGCAGCACTGGTGGCAATGGAGCGGCATTTATGGTTGAAGGGGGCACTCTTATATCCTTTAGGGCTTTAGGGCTCAGTGAGCTCCAACAAGAGAATTTCTCAGCTGCCGCCCAGAATTCATACACTGTTTGCAAAAATCGAACATAAAGGAACATAAAGGGATACCCTTTATGGGACACATTTGTGCCTTCTTTACCTCCAAAAGGTGCATCTTAGCACCTTATGTACCCTGTGTGTATTATTGAGCCAATTACTCAATAATAAGAAGCCCGTTCTGAAATTATTAATACATAACCTAACATGCATACCTAACAACACAGGGACACACAGCAATGTGTGAATGTTCTGAGTGCAGATCACCAGAGACACAATGCTGCACAGGATTTTTCTGCTTACAGAAACCCAATGACTCTTTTGACAGTTGCCTTTAAATACTCCAACCAGAACAAAAGAACTGTAATTAATAACTATACATGTATTTATGTAATTGTGTTTGGGTCTATTTATGCACCCCATGTCACACGTGGACTCCTTTTGTGTTGTTGTTCAGCGCCACGGCGTCACCCTGGCTCTTCGGCTCTACGCCTCTGCCTCAGTCTCCTCCACCACCTGCTCCGCCGTCGGTCGGCCCCATGGAGTCGATGGCCGCTCCTCCTCCATGGCTCCTCCCTCCGTCTGCGCCACCGTGGACCATCATGGCTGGGTTCTGGGTCCTCTGGATCTCCTCCTGCTCCAGACTCCTCCTGTCTCTTCCCTGGCTCCTCCCTCCGTCTGCACCTCCCTGGACTCCTTCTGCCTGCCCCCTCCTGGGGGCCCGTCCTCCACGGAAGGTATCGTTTTTGTTTAGTTTTTTCCAGTGCGAGGTCGCACCTTCCAGGAGGGGGGAGTAATGTCACACATGGACTCCTTTGTGTTGTTGTTTTTGTCGTGTGCCATGTGTTCTGTGTGACCTACTTTAGTTAATTGTCTTAGCATTTTCACCTGTGTCTTATTTATTAAGTATTTATGTTGTGTATTTAAGTCCTGTGGTTTCAGTTCTGTTGGTCCGATCTCGTCTATGTTTCGTGGGTTTAGTTCATCTGCCCGCCTGCCCGCTTGCCTACCTCCCGAGATACTTATTCTGTATATGTGTATGATTAAACTTGTTTATTTTATATTCTTGTTTATTTTATATGCTAAACCAAACCGTGACACCCCAAAATGTTGTACCTAAAGTACAGAATTCTTTTTGGTTTAAAATTTTCTTCAAGATCTTAATTTTCTGCTATTTTCTTTTTACTTATTTAGAATATATGTATATGGGGTAGGTTTAAGGGATGCAAGACATTAATATGTGCCTTGTAAGTACAAATTTACAGACAATATGCAATTAAAATGTATCTTTATAAGCAACTGTGTTATCTGACTACTAAACAGTTATATGAATATGAACTGCTTGGTAAAATCCTATAGTGGAATGATAAACAAGCAAACAGTGCAAATCTGTACTACTAGACCGAAGACTGCAAGTTAAACAAACAAAGAAAAAAAACATCTACAAAAAAACATGACTGTGGAGTAATATAAATAGGACAATATCACAGATATAGATGGTAAGAAAGCAAATAAAAAAAAATTGACTGCTTTTATATTGGCTTTAAAATACAATGGCTAACTCTCATAAAATAAAACAGGTCTTTCACTTACTGCTTGCATAAAATAGACTGCACAGTTGCAATAGGCCTATTGTGTGGAAAAAAGCTCTTTGGATTCTCCACGCAGGCCGTGGCTGGAACATCTGGCCTGGGGAACATTATCAGATACTCACTGAGCCCTCCATAATGAAAGGCATTATCTGTTGATCACAACATGTTCTAGATGGAGGGACAGCGCCTACACATACCCCATCTCTCAGGGTGTCTTAGCAACTGGGATTGATTCCAAGTCACATGACATGAGTTTTTAAAAAAAGGCAGTGAATGATGTCATTCATCCAGTCAAATTCAACTGCACAGCTTGAAAACCAGGATATTCTTTAAATATTTAAAACAATTTTAGGATTATCAGAGTTTTCCCTAATTCTCTTAAGCTCCTTACTGTCAAGATTTTCAATATAACAGCAATGTTTACTTGGGTTTTGTTCACACACTCTTGACTTTGTAGCAATTAAATCCTTTATGTAATTTTTCACATTTTCTTTCCTCCTTGACAATTTTGACAAGTGTTTGATATCTAGAGAGGAACAAATACAATCAAGTTTCACACTGACTGGGCCACACATATTGGATAAAATATTAAGACATTAATTCTTACATATTTCTGGTAAAAAAATGTTTGCGTATTGAAATCAGAATAATAATATATATATATATATATATATATATATATATATATATATATATATATATATATGTGTGTGTGTGTGTAGGGATGTCATTCATATCATTATTTTGTGTATTATTAATACAGTTTTTTCTATTGCTAACATCCTTTTGTCCAATTTCTAGTCACATTTTCAAAACTCTAAACACAATTAGCACAACATCCGTTTGTTGTAACCATACCATTAACACAATTCATGTTGTTTTCACACAATATTCAGTCAATTAACACATTTTTAAAATGCTTACATTTTCTTTTTACACAAGTTTACCCCATAGCAAAATCATGGATCTTTCTTATCATTTTTACAAATGCTTAAACACAGCATGTCAAAAATAAAGAGCTAATGTTCTCTAACTATATTGTAAAGCCTCTACTTCTGCAACAACAGCAGCTTAAAAGAGCTGATAATAATTATTTTAATTACTGATAATTAAGAGATAGCTGATTCCAATCTTATTGATTAATTCCAAGTAATGGATTACATGGATTTTTACACTTTCTGGACTGGTTTTTGTTCAAAACAATACAGAACAACAGAAAAACTGAAAAAGAAAGAAGATGTCGGGACGAGGAAGAGTTGGACGAGGGAGAGGACAAGGTAGACGAGGGAGAGGAGAAGGTGGACCGGGACAAGGTAGAAGAGGTAGGGGTAGAGTAAGAGCTGTAAGAGTAAGAGCTGTTGTTACAGATGAAATAAGAGCCACTATTATTGACCACGTGATAAACCATGGTCTGTCATTGAGAGAGGCAGGTGAAAGAGTCCAGCCCAATCTTAGACGGTCAACTGTGGCATCCATTATCCAAATTTTTCAACAAACCAACAGGTAAGCAATGAGTTTCGTGAGGGCCATAATTGCAGTTGTAATGTATCACAATAACTGTTGGCCGCCAAGATACAAATACAAATATGTACTTTTTTTTTGTTCCTCTAAAGAACACAACGACTTCCTTGATCTGGGGGAAGAAGAAAACTGCTCACTGAGGACCAAGAACATGCCATTGTAGGGTGGGTTATTGCTGACAATGCAATAAAACTCAGAGAAATACAATCCAGAATTGTACAGGACAACCTGGTATTCCAGAATGTGGAAATCATCAGCCTGGCTACCATCACTCGAACTCTGAACAAACACAGAATTCGAATGAAACAGCTGTACAAAGTGCCCTTTGAAAGAAACAGTGAGCGGGTCAAGGAACTCCGACACCAATATGCCCAGGTGCCTATACAGTACATCCAATTCTTTTACGCTATTCTACAGTTTTTTTCCACTACTATCAATTACTACTCAAGTAAACATACCCACACAGTGAAAAGCATTTAAACATCATGTGTTTGATTTCTTTCAGAGAGTTATGGAGTTGGAAGCTAATCAGACACCACATAAATTCATTTATGTAGATGAGGCAGGATTTAACCTGGCAAAAACTCGTAGACGAGGAAGAAATCTGATTGGAAAAAGGGCCACTGCTGATGTTCCAGGGTCAAAGAGGAGCAAATATCACAATCTGTGCTGCAATCTCAAGTGCTGGTTTGGTCCTGCAGAAAAGCCAGATTGGTCCCTTCAACACAGAGCGCCTTCTTTGTTTTTAGATGACCTCCACCAACAACTGGTACCAGCAGCAGAAAGGGAACAAGTAGGAGGAAACATGAGGACATTTGTGATTGTATGGGACAATGTAGCGTTCCACCATTCACATGCAATCACAAATTGGTTTGCAGCCCATCTGAGAATGATTTCTCTTTTTCTTCCTCCGTACTCTCCTTTCCTCAATCCTATTGAGGAATTTTTTCTGCCTGGAGGTGGAAAGTCTATGATCATAGACCACATGATCAGATGTCCCTCCTGGATGCCATGGAGGCTGGCTGCCGAGATATCTCAGCTTAAGACTGCCAAGGGTGGATAAGGCATGCTAAACGTTTCTATCCCAGATGCATAGCAAGAGAAAATATAAGATGTGATGTCGATGAGAACATGTGGCCAGTTGCTGAAGATCGTATAGATTAGAACTTTATTTCTGTTTTTTTTTGTTTTTGTCTGTTTTTTTTTAACTAAAGGCCAAAGGCCTGTATTTTTATTTTTTTGGATCACTGACAGCAATTTCATTTTGCTAATTTACTTCAGCAATTCTGTCACTTTTCTTTTACATTTCATAAATTACTGATGAGTCCTCAACTATGCTGTACACATACTGCCCTACAGTAATCCACACATACACAAACACTGGTTTCCATTTTTTTGTGGGGACTCTCAAATTTCTAATCTTGTTTTCTCATGAGGACCAAATAAAGTGTCCCCACAAGGTAAGAATTTACTGGTATTACTATCTTTGTGGGGACATTTTGTCCCCATAAGATGATAAATACCAGGTACACACACACATGCAATGGATTAAATGCATTAAATGGATGTCATATTGTATGTTCTACCCAGGTCAAACCAAAACACGAAGTAATGCAGATTTTTGTAATTAATTGTTAGCATTTTGTCAGTCTATGTGTTATGATTGACTATATGTTTCTGTTGGATTGAAAACTAGTGCTAATGTTTTGATTGAATGATTCAATTTTGAATCAGGTTTGCTGTGTTTTGATAGAGTTAGTATATGTAGAAAAGGTACTCAGCATTTTGAAATGGAGAGTTTGTATTTATTTAACAAAACATGGTTTTGGCCAGAAAATTAACAATTTGGCTAATTGTGTGATGTTAGTGTGTTGCTGTGTTAAGAGTTTAGAAAAAGTATTTTAAGTATTGGTAAATGCAATTGAAAAAAAACTGTAATACAAAGGACAAAACATTTTAATATTAACTACTGGAGAGTTTTCAGAAACTAAATAATCCACAATGTGATGTATCATATTCACAGACAATGCTGAGTATGGCTTTGTGTCATTAAAAATTTAAACTCTTATTATTATCAGTAACTGTCCACTGGGGCAAATTACCATAATGAAGTCAGCTGGAATGAGAGGTTATGACTCAGCATTAAATCCCGTACTGTTCACCTTTCACAGCATGTGTTGCCCGATCCCAATTCACAGGAACACATCAGGACAAGGTACAAAGGTGAGAAAATGTGGAGACAGCACCAGTGTTCAGGCCAAAGGTCATGTTATAAGCAGATGCTTTGCTCCCAACTCACACAGCACAGTGCGAACATAGCTTTATTAAACTACTTTAATCATTGTCATCAAAGTGATGAGTCAATATACAAGGACAGGTGAAAAGGGAGCTCACCTTTTTAAAATGCTCATGCGATGCACTGGATCATACCGACTCTTGACGACTGTTGTCTGCATTCTAAGTATAGATGAATCAGCAGGAGCTGCATAGGGACAGCTTGTTGGAACATACTGTTCTGAAATTTTTATCAGGATTGTTTAACACTCTTATCTCATTTATATTTTCCCAGAGTTACAAAGAGCTGCCAAACAGCTGCTGTTTTGTTTTCAATTTACTTTACAGCCATCAAGACAACCCTCCAGGAAATACTTTAATTGACTTAGAAGTTTGCTTTGGCTAAGGAGAGCGCTTTGCAGTTGCAGATCATTCATGTTGTTCTCAAAGCCAAAACACAAAAGCGCGACTGTTAATGAAGATTTCTATATGATACGTGTACTGGAACTCAGGAGATATTCAAGCCAAGATGAATGCTGAATATAAACCAGACCAAGCAGGATAGGAAAAAGAACACTGGAGCGCACATCAGGGTTCTGAAGAAACAAGAAGAGAAGCTTTAATAATACATTCATAGGTGTACAGTGCATGTAACAATTCAATCAAATGTGATGAAATTCATAAAGGCCTCTCCCGAGACCTCAATCTGTATAAGATGTAAAATTTAAATGAAGTGTCTACACTAAGTGCCACCTTGTTGGCACATTTACATGAAAGGCCCCCTATATACTTTAAACAAAGTTCTTTGCATTTTTTGTTTGAGGACCAAAAGAAGTTAGAAAAGGCTGAGCGACAGTATACTGTTTTCGAACTTTCTGACACCCTTCGCGCTGCTGGAGGCGGGTTTAGATGAATGTAAACATGACTCGCAATGATCTCACATTGTTTTTCCAAATTACATTTGCCACAGGTTCACTTCACTCTAAGTGTAACATCTACAAGCAATATGAATGCTAAGCTAAATTTCAAGTGTCCTAGATATGAATACTTATTTTTCATTTTGTTTTTATTTCTAATGAATTTACATTTAATAATGTTTGCTGTACAGTTATGGTGAATGGAGTGTAGATTGATGTGGGGAACATTTTTTTAAGGCAGTTTAACATAAGGCATGAGGCAGTTTTTGCAAGGCACTGTGTACAGTTAAAACTAGATATCTACATACACTTTAAAAAAAACTGTCAAACATTAAATCAGAGTAAACTTTTTCTGTTTTAGATCAACAAATATTAACATGTCAGAATGTCAGAATTTCTTTTTACTTTTTTTCAAATGAAACTATTTCACTTGGGGCAAGTGTTTTGGCTTTCCTTCACAAGTTTTCTACAATAGTTGCTGGAATTTTGGCCTCCTCTTGATAGAACTGGTATCTGGGTCAGGTTTGTAGGCCTTCTTTGCTCACACTCTCCTTTTCAGTGCCACCCACAAATCTATGGGATTGAGATTAGGGTTTGTGATGGCCACCCAATACCTTGACTTTGTCGTCTTTGAACCACTTTGTAACTTATTTGGAGGTATGCTTGAGGTTATTGTCCATTTGGAAGACCCATTTGCTCCAAAGCTTTAACTGCCTGGTTAGTGTCTTCGGACGTTGCTTCCAATATATCCACAATCCATACTTTTTTTGTCATGCATCCACATGTTGTTGCCACTAGTTAACTCAAATGGAGTCAATTAACCTATTAGAAGCTTCTTATGCTCAGACACAATAAACTTCAACTGTGTGTGTATATATATATATATATATATATATATATATATAGTGACGGGAGAGCCAACGACAGACACAGTGGGCGAAGCGTCAGGCCTCGGAGAGGCTTTTTTTTATTAACAAAAATAAATACAAAATAAAGTGTCAAGGGGGAAAGTGTCCAAATAAAGGGGGGATCTGGTGTCCTCGCTCGTGCTCCGGGAAAGTGCAGGTTGAGGCCGTGTTCCAGGGGGAAGGGTCCAGGTAGGGCGGAGTCCGGCGGTCACCGCAGCGCTCCCCTTCTTTCTGGTCCGGGCGCGAGGCGGCGGCTTCTTCCGCGGCATCTCCGTCTCGCCTTTGCTCCGGGCGGCAGAGTGGGATGAGCTGTGTGTTCACGGACGGCGGGGTGAGAGTCCATCGCGCACCCTTCCTGGACCCACGAGGACACCAGCGTGCATGCACGGGGAAGAGACCGGTCTCCCGGAGAGCGCGTTCGGTACTTAACGGGCGACGGTAACGAGGCTAACTCACTTCAGGTGTGCCTCTCTGGCCACACGCCCGCCAGACCTGAACAATACCCACGCCCCTCCTCTCGAACACACCCACTCCCGTCGGGGAGCCTGGTGAAGGGCGGCGAATAAAAGGACGAGGGTGATGGTGACAACTAAAGAGGAGGGCTGGCCGACTCATATTCTATATATATATATATATATATATATATATATATATATACAACAATTCCAATTACAATTCCACCATATGGGTGAAAAGAACCAGTCTACTTCTGGCAGATGTGTAGAAGCAGTGTCACATTTGCTTTATCATATCCTCAACATCATGACAGTAATGCACCTTATGGCTTCCTGCTCTCTCTCTCTTCAGCTTGGACATGAAGGCAGGAGAGGGAAGGTTAAAAGTGACAATGACTTAAAAAGGAAGATATTTCTTATTAAACTTATACACAATAACTATTACTGCATACTACTTTCTCAGTTGGATTCTGCCTTCATTTCTTGACTAATTACTTTTTTCTTAAAGAAAGAGAGAGCAATCATTTCAAACTATTTGCCCAATCCAAAATAATTTCTTCTCACCTGCCACTTCTGCACTTTCAAGGAAATGAAAACTTGATAATTCTGGAAAATCAAGACTGTCTGACCTTCTATTATATGCTGTCTTTCATTCTGTTCAAATTCTCTCACTACTGATGACTAAGGCTGTTGGTGACAGAGACATTACTACAGTTACAATGAAGGCAAGCATATATCTTCTGAATGAATAAGCTCTAGTCTATTGTTCTGTATCTTAGCACCAATCCACCAGTAAGACTGATTCAATACATACAGTAGAGTGACAAAGTGGGCAAAATCACCACTCTTTTTTCGGTCCATTTTAAATTCATGCTCTATTTTTATTTGAGGATCATTCCATTTCCAGTTTTAAGTTACTACTTTCTACCTTTCTTTATCAACAAGCAACTATTGCATTAATGTTTGTATGTTAACATATCTATTATTAGTTAAAAGTTAAAATGCCTAATGTTTCATTGCAAATATACAGCTTTTGACTTTGCTTTTGACCAGATTGATTACTTGTGGATTATTGTGATGTTTGGACTCTCATCCACTGCAGAGGATCCAATGTAATTTTTCAAATCTGTTTCCATGAAGAAACAAACATCTTCTACATCTTGGATAACTTGAGCAATTTCAGTATATTGCAATTTTGTGTGGACTTGCATGGTTAGTAGTAAAGAAACATCACCACAGAGTTATGAATTGTATGTATACTTGAGAAAATGCCTGCAATACTACATTTCAATCCTCCTGTTCTTGCTTCTGCAGTAGGGTCTCCGACATAGCTTTGAGCCTATGGCAAGAAGAAGCTGTTGCTCCCATTTCCAGAAAACCCAGAAAAACTGAAATGGTTATATACCCATTACACCCCATATTTTCAGTCTTACATCATAGGCTTCTTGGCTCAGATAAAAATACTATATCATCTACCCACGCTTAAAGGTTAATTCATTGTTCTGTTGAAACTAAAGTGACCGTTAGAGGAAGGATGTTGCAAGGGCAGTTCTTTGTACATATTGCTTGTATTCTTTTGGATCAGATTTCATATGTCAGCATCTTCTAAAGCATCTCAACATGCTTTGCTACCATAGTAATAAAACCATCCTAATACATTCCTGCAAATGTGCACAATTCTTGCCTCCAGAGACATACTTGACTCCAGGAGGTAAACAAGAGTGACAAGCTCAAAGCCGTTGAGCTTTTGTGCATAAAAAAGCTTTAACGTGGGTTTAGAAGATGACAAAGCATGAAAAATCCTGCACACTGATAAAAATCTCCTGTCAAGTTTTGGCTTTCCTGTTTTTGATATTCCTGTCTGAGTTACATGCCCATTGCACTCTCCAGAAAGAATGTCAAGCAAAAGCACATTCAAAGAAACTACCAGCATCACACATCTTTTAAGCATGTGGCACACAAATCTAGTTAGTTTCTTGTTTGCAGGGCAAGTAACGATTCATTTAGCCCTGCTGAGAAAGCTGACCCTGAGAGCACAACTGCTCCTTCCTTTTGCCACTCCTGGATGATAACTTCATTTTTATTGACCTCTAATGAGCTTCCTGTATTCCACTCCAATGAGTCTGGGCCTGTCACTCCTTTAGAAGTGCTGTTTTAATAGTGGCCAGCCCATGTTTTACTTTCGATTAATGACTCTTGTGCATAGTTGTTTACAATAATGAATGACACTAATAAAAATCGTTTAAGTATAATACCATCCATAGTTGTCTTCAGTTTCATGGAAAGATCAGCTATATTGTACTATAGACATTTTAAAGAACAGCCACAACTATTTGAAAAGAAAATGTTTTCAAATGACAGCAAATGTCAATTTCTCTGCCTTTTACAGGTCCAGAACAACACCATTTCATGCAATGGAGGCAGAGAAATCAAAAGAATAATTGTCATGACTAACCCATTTAATAAAGGAAACATAGCATGTCTGTTTGAATAACTATTAGTTTTTATTAATGACTTCAATAAGCGACTTCTTCTCTTGGTTTCTATTGCATGAATTCAGCAAGGTTGAAATGAAATCTATTTAATTTGACTTTCAGATCAGTTTCTTTGGGTGGACAAATCTTTGTTTATTAAAGATAAAAACATTTGCCACACGATCAAAATTTAATAACTACCTACTTTTTTTAGCATTTTTTTATTAATCCTATAAAGCTTACCACTTATGTCCACGTTCCTCGGACTTCGTTATTATTGTTTTTATTAAATTATTGCCATAATGCTCTGTGTACCCTGCCGCTTTTTAGTTACGTGTTAATGCGTATTTCGCCGTACATTCAGCTGTACCGTGTTAATTTGGTTAATTTTAGTTGGTCCTCGATCTAGTCCCATTGTGTGCATTGCAGTTTTTGTCCTGTCGATGCATCTGCCTGCTGCCTGCTGTCTGCCTGTAATTATATTGTTTATTTTGCTCATTGTCTAAATAGGTCTAAAACACTTTGTTTCCATTTATATTATAGTGTGTCTCTCTATTTACCTACTCACCGTGACCAGAAGATCGGACAGTACAAAAGTACAAATTTTAAGCGTTTATTTTCTTTTATTTGATATTGTATTATTCCTGTCAGACCGAACTTCCTCATCATCCTGCTCAGGAGCAGGGGATTGCTCTCGAGGAATATACGAACTATTCCTCTACCTCTTCTGCGACTCCGTTACCGGACAGCTTTCTGTCGGAATTTATTTCGGAATTTTATTTATTATCAGCCGGTCCTCGAGAAGTATACATGTTTTCACGTCCAGTGGGTCACATTTTTAGCCCCTGGATCAGTGGCCTCAGCCCATTCACTGCATGGTCGAGCCCCAGCCTGAGCCCACCGCTGACACG
>NC_056706.1:16758229-16837318 GCF_018831695.1 Puntigrus tetrazona | reverse complement strand
AGCCTATTCAGTTATTTTATTTATTTTAGCATGCAGGTTTGGCTTATTCCTGTATGCAGCAGTGATGTATTTACAGCCATGCGAGAGTATTCCTACATTCATCAAATTTTGGTTATATTATGAGTTTATACCACCATTTATTAGATTAAGCGATTGTCATTTTCTTACTACCGTAGAACACAACAGGAATTTTGAAATAGTACATTTTAAAATAAATAGTATTGGTTCTTGTTGATTTCCATTTAACTAACAAAATCTTTGCATTTTGCAATTTTTTACAATAACATGTACATTTATCGAACGTGATGGTGAAGTAATTAAACAACAACAAAAAAACTAAACAATTATGGGCAGACTATCCCTTCAACACAGAAGCTGATTACCATAGCAAATGAATCCAGTGCAGAAGGTGGCACAGAAGCACTTCTCGTGGAGTGGCATTTGGGGTTTGTATTTACACAGACTTTGTAATGCTGCAGAGGGTGGTGTAAAAGCATTTCCATGTTTTGATACTGGGGTTGAAATTAGGTCAGGCTTAATTTAGTCTTAGTGCAAGTCTAACCACTTGCACACTATCTCAAGTAGAGATTTTATCCAAGTAGAGTGCACAAGTCTGTGCATGTCTTAGAGGTATTTCTAGAGTCATATGGAGAGATGACAGTTAAGTGGAGAAAGTAAGGAAGGGGCGAAGTTTATGAACATAAAAAACCATAACCTATATTTGGAAATCCAAAATACTGTATGAAAGTCATAATAAAACAGACAAAAATGACATCAGCATTGTGACAGATGTCCATTTGAAAAGAAAAAGAGAAGAGAAGGACTTTGTTCTATCCATTGGTTGTCAGCTTCATGCAGATCTGTATGCATGTTTGCAGTCGCTTGCTTAGAAAAGAGTGAAGCTTAAGTGGAATAAGCGATAGGAGAAAATCTCTAGAAGCGAGAGGAAGGCGTGGCGAGAGTCTAAAATGAATGAGTCGAATGAATAAATTAATGAATATACACAAGATTAATTGTTTATAATAAGATCAATGAGTGTTTAAAAATAGGGAATTTTGTATTTTATGCTGACTTACAGGACGTGAATTAGACTAGATGTGTTTGGATTACTCTGCTGTATGCAGGAATACTCTGATAGCAGCTTGTAAGCATCCTTTTGGATTAAGGTTTAACCACAATATATGGACCTTGTAAGAAAATGACGCTCATGTAAATATAGCCAGTGATGGGAGGGAACGAGCCAGAGAGAGAATGCAAAACACCTTATTTGACCTTGTCAGCTCCAGTCATGGCCCTCCAGGGCAGATGGGTGATGCTCACCTGGAAGATGATGCTGAACATACAGATGCACAGCATCGGGCACGAAAACGTGCGTTTACGTGACAGATGTCAAAGTGGAAGCAGCCCGCGACTGTCCTGCTGAAAGCCGCACCGGCTCTGCGCTTGTGCGTGCTTCTGTGGGAACAGAGAGCCAGAATAGGCCAGTTGTGTTCACGTATCTTCTGTGTTGATCCGGTGCACAGATACAGCCGAAGAGCGCTTTAAACGAGCGCCAAAGGCAGTGTGTTTTGCGTGCTGCGCTCTTCCAGCAGTGAGTGTGTGTGTGTGTGTGTGTGTGTGTGAGTGGTGAGCGCGCGCCTGTGCGGCTCCTCAGTACCGCCCGCTCCAGCGCTTTTCTCTTCCCGACGGTCGCTAATGAACCGTTTTAAGCCCGGATAGCACGGACAGCGGACCGGAGCCGTCAGCCGCCCCCTTAATATGACACACAGTTGGACGCGGCTGTCTTTACGGGAATCATCTTTTAACGGAAGAGCGGCGGAAGAGGTAGAGTCGCTGTCCATCGCTTGATTTCGTTCACGCGCTCAGCTGATCTGAGAGCATGTTGTGTTGATAAGGAAGATATCGGATGTTTTGGTCCAGAAATGTCTCTCGAACGCGTTGCGATACGGTTGTTTGCTCGGGTGATAAGATGTTTAGGTTGCTGCTTTGGATGTAAATGTCATTACGGCTCGTGCGGTCGTTTGCACCGTAACCTTATAAATACATACAGTAGTACGCTGTGCCGTGTTAAATGTGCTGAAAACATCATTCAGCGTCTTTCTGCCAGGAAACACATGGCTGTGTAAGTACTTTTGTCCATAGCCATTTTAGATTGCAGCACTGCTGAATGTTTCTCACGGTAGCTTGTACTATTAAAGAGATAGTCCTCTTTTTCCCATCACTTGGGAGCTCTTCAAACTCCTTCAAGATCTCGCCGTCGCAAACAGTTACAATTCTTTGTTTTAGTGAGATTTTAACATGTATTCTTTTATTTTAAACAACCTGACGGTGATGGGTGAGACCAGGGCTTGCTGTCACAGAGGTTGTGTGTCTCAGTCTGTGAGATTTTGAGCCAAAAGTCCCAATTACACGAATGTGTGTTTTCCTCTTGACGTGGTGTTCTAGTTCAAACCCTACATTTGATGCACTTTTTATTTTGTCATCTCGTCCCTTTAATTGAATTTTAGTTGCTGTGCAAACAACAGAACACAATTAAAACACATTCGGATAGATATGTTGAATATGGAATTTTACCTATAAACATCAGGCGGTGTTTTATACGGTGCATCTGAATTACACAATTGAAAAAGTGCAGACATGCGCCACAATTTTATTTTAGAAGATATAGAAATGGTTTTGCTTACAGCAATGATAACGATGAAAGCATTGTGGACTGCGATACTTAAGTTGAAAGCATCATATCAGTTGACCTCAAAGCGATCTGCTGAATATCTAGGGGATAGGAGTAAAGCATGTTTTATGCTCAATTCATCTATTAACCTGAATTCACTCCAGCATAATCAGTTTAATAGTTATTATTTTTTTCCATGACTTCCAGTTGCTTTTTTTGGTCTAGTCACCAAAACATTGCCATTTAAAACGCATGCAAACGTCTTTGTGCTTTTTAATTATTTATACATTCTATAATGACATGGCGTACCTCTGGTGTAATATATATCTCCTGTAGCGTGATGTGACAAAACCCGATCTGTTGCATCATACTGTGTGGATGGTATAGATTTTAAAATAAGGGCGTGATTTAATCAAATTGCTTTACATGTTGTAACTTTATTCCCGTTAAGCGGGAATTTATCCCCATACAAATTGACATGCAGTATGTTAATGATGCAATATGGCATTAGGTGTCTCACTCAGGGGTGCAATGATGATATAGTATTGCATTCTCAGAAAGTTTTCACTTCTTGGAGCTTGTCTGTGTGGAAATGGATCTGTGACCACCGTGCAGACTTTAAGCCTTTGTAGTAGCATTTGCATATAATCACGCAACCTGTGTATATTGTTAGTGATGCTGTTGAAATTCTATTGTTGTTATGATTTGGTTTGAAAAGAATAGAAAGATGAATATGGTAGTGCCGTCCTGTGGTAAAGCACTTTACGTATAAACAGTCTCAATTACGTGAAATGTGTTCTCTCAGAGCTCATAGAATATTAAGAAGAATATAACACCTTTCACGCGCAGCTTGAGTCTCAACTCTCTCAGCGTTCTCTATCTGCCTACAAGCCCCCACCTTTTTTGTTTGTTTGTCAGTCATCAGTGAAAATGAGTTCAGTGCATATGATTTGAGCATTGCAGATACAGCCTATATAGACCGTTTCTGAAGATGAAATATGTAACTTTTACGCCACTAATGATGCATATTTGAAACAGCGATTTGTCCTTTTGTTGGAGTCAAGGTTTAGCTGGTTAGCATGGACCCTAACTCTTACTGGAAAATAGAGAAACTACGCTCTCTATATGTCTCGCCCTCGTGTTGTTCCAAACACGTAAGACATCTTCAGAACGCAAACTAATGAAATGAAATCAGGAAGCTTTCTGACCCTCCCACAGACAGCAATGAAACTAACATGTTCAAGACCCAGAAATATAGGAAGGATATTGTTGAAATTTCAAATTTATGACGCTATGACAATACTTTAACGAAAAAAACATCTTCTCCTATGTCAGCCTCATGGATCATTACACGTGGAGAAACAAATTAATAATTTGTTCCTGGGATTTATTAATTTCTATCTACGTTTTATTCATTCGTTCCCTTGTTTTAGTTACATCATGCCACACTATACTAATTCAATCCCTCTTTTGAATTCAGTTAAATCATGGCCACGAAGCCGGTCATGCTTGTGACCTAACAGCTTTTAACTTTTTAAAAATCCCTATGGAAAAGAATATATATATTTTCGTAACTGCTGAAAATGTGGGCTGGCAGCGTTGCGCTCTATTGCAGACCTCGTTGTTCGCTTTATTAGTAATTAGCGACTAAAGGAGGTGGGATGCTGATTGGGATATTGGGTCACACACACACTTAAATGCCTCAGATGGTTTTTGTTCAATTACCTGTAGTATGTTTTTGAATTTATCACTTGTTCGGGTCACGTGAAGCAGCTGGCGTGTATGAAAAATTGTTCTGGATGCCATCGGATTAATAGCAACAATAGCAGAATGAGATCTGCAAAGAACCACATCAGCATTAAAGGCTTCATTAAGTAGATTTGTCTTTAAATTATACTAATAATATCATTAAAGTGCCCTCATTTTTTTAGACCGTGCTGTAACAACTGGATCCTGGTGATGCTTAGTGCTCTGCTGGCAGTACAGGGCACGTGTCTTTCTCTCTCTCTCTCTCTCTCTCTCTCTGCCTTATTCCCTCCATCCCTGCCTTACTGATATGAACAGCGGCAGTCATGTCCAGATTACATAACTGGCACCCTCCCTCATTCGTGTGGTCCAGTAGAGGAAAATGCTCAACCGGGATCTCATTATAGTGTTGTTCAACTGGGGTTAAAGTGCACACACATTCTTTGAGTCTCATCAGGCAGGTGCTTGCTACTACGTGTCCATCGCTCTTTTCGTTCCGCCTAAAATGCTGTGTTTTTGGGATTATATGCGATTCTCCTTCGGCGAGGAGGATTTAGTGTTTTAGATTTAGATTTACTAGTGTCCACTCTGTATGCGTGCTGGGCTTTGATTTTTTTTTTTTTTGTGACGGACGGCAGTGAACGGCATAAGCCCATCCGGAGAAGTGTGCAGCTGCTGAGGAAATGGACATGCTTGTAAATTATGAAGTATGTGTGTGCATGTGAGAGGAGGACAGGGATAAGGAAGAAAGCACAGAGGGAAGGAAAGATGGAGAGCGAGAGAGAGAAAAGAAAGGAGGTAGAGCGAAAGGGAGAGAGAGAGAGAGAGTGTGTTAACAGCAAGAGAAGACAGATGCCAGTCAGTGGCTGGTGTTTGCATACAAATGAATTTAGAAGATAATAGAGGAGGCTATATTTATGTGTGCGGACAGATGTTGTACTGTGTAGGAGTGCTTGTGTGTTCACACTTAAAGGAATAGTTCACCCAAAACTGAACGTGTCCTGAAAATGTACTTGCGCTACGGCAATCCAAGATTTATATCAGTTGGGAACAATGTATAATCGCATCACTTGCTCAACAATGAATCCTCTGTGGTGAATGGGTGCCGTGAAAATGCCAAGATAAAATCATCACAATAATCCACAAGCAACCTACAAGACTCCAGTTCATTAATGAATGTTTTGTGAAGTATTTGTTTTCTACAACTCTTTTCCCTGTTGTTCCTTCCCATCAAAATCCAGCGACATTATTTATATGAATTTAGAACTCGTATTTTTAAGCGCAAACTATTGTTTAGAACGTTATAAACGCACAACTTTTCACTTGACAAGACACTAATTGATGGACTGGAGTCATATCGATCACCTGTGAATTATTATGATGTTATTATCAGCTGTTTGGACTGTGGATTGGACCCATTTGCTGAGAGGATCCTTGGTGTGCAAGTGATGAAACGCTACATTTCAATGCAACGTGTTCAATTAAGAAAGAAACTCATATGCTTCTTGGATAGCCTGACGGGAGCACATTTTCAGCGAATGTTCATTTAGTTTGAACTGTTGCTTTAAAGGATGTTTACCAAAAATGAAATTAAAATGACCCTTGTTGTTCCAAACCTCTATGACTTAATTCTAACATAAGACACAAAAAAAAAATTTTGTAAAGTGTGTTGGTTGCACTTTTAATGCAATTGCATCAAAGTCACAATAAAATGACAGTAGCACCAGATATTTTCTTTAGTATTGTGACATACCCAGATCGTTTCTTTTAAACGCTGTCCTTCGCTCTCTGCCTTCCCAAGGGCTTCCATAATGAGTTTATGCACCACATTCGTCTTATTCGTACATGTGGGAACACCTAAGCCAGAGTGTTCAAGGAACTCCTATATCACGTAACGCTCCACAGTGAAACCTGATGTTCACGATAGTGTAATAAATCGAACCCTGACCCGGTATTCCCGTAGAGGAGACAGATCTCGCTGTAATTTCCAGCTGTTTAATTGGCTTTAATTGGGGCAAATAAAACACAGCTCAGGCCAGCGTCACGAAGAGATAACCTTGACATTCTATTTAGCCCTGCTGTCTCACAGTACTGGGAATTCAGCCCAGCTAGTCGGCTTGCTTCAGATCTGCCGCTCGAATAGCCGTTCTTTCACTTCCAGCGTCACTGATCTGGACTGTCATCAATCCAAGCAGATAGATTTAAAATAATAAAAAAAAGAGACCGATTATATCCAGGTTCTCCTCTGAGAGCCACGATTCGCTTCTGATTTTTAATTATACAAACACAGCACAGAGGCGGTGATGTTCTACAGGGCTCTAACAGACAGCCTGCACCGGCGTTCAGTTACTAATTGGGTATTTTTAGTCGATTTCGGACAAAATGAAAATCTAAGGTTGACGTTGGGATGTAATATGTAAATGTAGTATAAATGCTACATAAGGTGGCTGTTTATGTAAATAAAACGGTGAGGTCGGCGCCGGTGACCTGGTGGGTGAGTTCGACTTCCCGGCTCACAGACCTTTCCTGGTCCTGACCCCCTCTCTCTCTACCTCTTCGCTTCCTGTCAGCTACGATCTGCCCTATCAAAATGAAAGGCAAAAAAATCTTTGAATTAAATGGTGAAATACTGCGCTGTAATGAGCTGTACGCATGTTGTTAAAGACCAGGCTCAAAAGGTATTTGTAGATTGTAGTTTGATTTTTATATAATTACATTTCCATTTATTTGGATTACACGGTTGCAATATAAAGTAATATACTTGTCAGTCACACATAAATTAGATTTGATGTGATGGCACTAATAAATTCAATGCTTATTAAATGCATTTTTATGTAAAGCCGTCCGTACCTGATTATATTTTATACGTTCGAACATCTGCGTTTACAATTTGTTAATAGAACTGATTTTTCACAATAAACAGATTGAATAAATGAACATTTTGAATATTGGCGTTATTTAAATAAAGTCATAGAGCTGTACAAATACTTCATAAGAAACTATGATTTTTTTGGGGGGTCCCAGGTCTGTAGGTGTTGATGTTGTTGTAGTTTATAAGCTGTCCCGTTTGCCATTTTATCTTTCTGAAGGACTTCACAGTGGACCTTTCTTATTCTGGCCAAGAACCACCCACTTAGACCGGACAAGGCCATCTGATCAACCTGTAAAGCGTCCAACTGCAGTTTGTAGTTAGCAGGCTATTCTGAAACACAAAAACGGACTGTGAGTAAAAAATGAGAAAACCAAGAAAAATGTATAGTTGTTCACAAAGATATCTAATTGACTTTTTTATAATGGAGCGAACCTTCATTAACCTCGTTAACCTTTAAATCAGCTAATTATATATCAGAAATGCTTATTTTATCAGCGACTTTTTAATACCTACCTTCAGGCGTTATAATATAGACCTTCTTGGTTTTTGTTGACAGATAAATGTGGGCCATTTTGCAGCGCGTAGTTTCTTTTTCTCATCATCGTAACCCCTTTAAGGCGTTCACTGTTAGTGACGAACTGCAAAGCTTGAATTGGGACAGGTCCTCATTTAACACAAGTCTGGGACCTGAGAATCAGTGCCAATTGCAATCACTTTTTTTTTTTTTTTTTGCCTGTGATTAGATGAACACCAGCTAGTTTTAAGGCTGCATTAAAGACGGGATTTAGCTTGTCGGTGTGATTGCTTATGACCCAAGCATATGAGCAGAGGACCTGTTGATCCAATCATGTTGGGATTCGCACTCATATGAAGTAACACCTTTCAGTAGAGCCGAGCTTGGGAGGCTGCCTCTGTTATAGAGTGATGTTCTCAGTGACAGCCAAAGCTTCAAAGCTCGCCTGTAATCATCCAAAACACACCCACCCGTCTGCGATGACGGCGGGACATCTGGTGTCACATCCGGCAACTTTTTAGACACAGACGGCTTGTTTGTGTTCTCATTCTTTATAAGCCGGTACATTTGTTTGTTTATTGTCATGTACGCTAGATATTCATGCGTTTATGCGATTTTATACTTAAGTAAATGATTCATTAAAAGTAATTGCTGCTTCAAAGCATGTAGCTAATTTCTATTTATTAGACCTCTGTAATTGAATGCAAAACACCCACAAGAGAAGATGAAAATGGCATTAGACATTATTAAGTGTTTTGAACTTAATGGAATTAAATGGAGTTAGACATGCGGAGAGAAAGAGACAGTCTAGTCGTACATAATTGATTTATTTTTGACCTTTTTTGTGATTTAGTTTTTGGGCATGTTCTTATGCTCAGCGAGGCTACTGATATTGTAAAATATTATTGCAATTTAAAATAGAAGTAAAAATTTTTAATTAAAAATAAGTAAAATGTTTTTAATTGTAATGTATTTTAACATGTCATTTATTTTTGTGATGGCGAAGCTGATTTTTCTAGCAGCCATTACTCTTCGGTGTCACATGACCAGAAATCAGAAATCCTTCTAATATGCTGATTTGCAGCTCAAGAAAATGTTCTTGTTATTATTTAATGCATCCATGATGAATTGATTAAATCCATGACGTTAAGTAAATAAAAAATCTAATTAAATTAAATATGTACTTTTTTTCATTTTATTTTGGGTGCAAAATGTGAATCTTTGTGCTATAGCACATTGACTTTTTAATTTCAAAAGATCAATGAAAGCTTGGTTTGTGATGATTTGTTTTCTTCAAGAGGCGTAAAATTGATCCGTGGTGGCTGGTCTGCTGTGGATGTGATAAGTCTGGATTGACAGTGATGTGGGTGGATTAGAGGAAAAGTTCCTTTCGGTTGCTGCTCGCCGAAGTCGTCCTGACAGTCTAAGCACATGCATGCTAGCCTTTAGCCATCATTAAGGAAAGAAAAAGAACGGCACTGCCTCCTTATCAAAAACTGGTGTGCTTCTAAAAGTCAGTATTTGACTTCACCAATAAATGTTCTTGTTTTAGCTGCTTGGAGGATTCTTACATACTGTGCATGTAGTACTGTGTGAGAGGAAGTGATAGCTCTTCTCTGATCTGCCTTCGTTTGGCTTCTGCTGCCTATACAATTTTCATTTTTATATATTTTCCGTGACTGATATATATACTCTCTAAGCTAAATTCTCTCAAACAGCTGATAGTACCTTTTTTGTTTGTTTGTTTAGCTGACTAGCTGATGACTTGTTGTTTTGTTTTGTTTTGTTTTTGTTTTTTTGGACGCGCCATATGTTCTTGTAGACTTGTTTGGATCCACCTTTTCTGGGCAAATGTAGCGTTGCTTTTTCTGAGCTTGCTGGGCACTGGCTCAAGATGTGATGTTGTCAGGGATTTCTTCAGTGATCTAGGACAGATTGGAAACAGCTGCTCGGAGGCTAACGGAACTGGAATTATGAGGCATTGAGTCTAAACTATGTGATTAAAAAATAGATCAGAAATGAGAGATTAGAACTGTATCATTACGCCGCGTAATTAATCAACTTATTACCGAGCAAATCTGTGGTGTGATGTAGCCTGCAGTGTTCGTATTTTACACCTCTGTTCTCTTTAAATTGTGGTCGTTCATTTGAAGTGCTAGTTCACCACAAAAATACGAATTCTAAGGCTGCGTGTGTTTCTTCCTCACAACACAAAATGAGATATTTTGTAGCTATTTTTGTATAGTGAAAATAGATTGAGGCCTTTAAGACATTTAACTTTTGGATCAATTTAATGCAACTTTCTGAACAAAATTGTTTTTAAAAATCACTATAAATGCATTCTGTTGCTATATAATAAGTTTATTTGTAGCAAAACAGTCTATGTCAAGGAAAATGCAGCGCAGGAGATAATACATTTTAAGTGAATTATGAGCTTTTTAATTCTTTTTTTGAATATGTTATTGAAAGTTTAGCTGCTGCTTTTTGAAAAAAAAATTTTTTTTTCAGTTTTTCTCCTGGAGTGCTGATCAATAGGAAGAAAAGGGCTGAAAGGACTCTTGTTTACTCTACAGAGCTAATTGATTCTCACTGCCGTTCTGATCAATTTCATTTCACACATCATTATGTCAGCATAAATATTGTCCCACTGTGCCCTCAGATAAATGCTCGTCGTTTCTTTTTGTCTTTTTTTCGAGTGTTATCTTCCCACCTTTCGGTTCATCTTCATTGCTGGAGATCCACAGAGACCGTTAATGTGTTAACGAGTATGTGACCTATTGTTATTGTCCTCTTTACTTAGCCGAGGCTGTAATCATAATCCTGCATTCTTTCCTGAAGTTCATTCCTTCGAGCGTTACAGTAATGTCAGCATTTGTGAAAGCGGTGTTTTCATAGCCTGTGTTAAAGGACATTATGGCTTTGAGCAGTTTTGCGAGGTTTTAAGAGGCTGCTTGTGATGCCACAAAGCAGCTAAAGGAATAAGGTCACCTACAAGCTTTCTAAAGGTTTTTGTTTTTCTTTTGCTATCTTTGTCCTTCCTTTTTTTTCTCACTGTGTTCTGAAAAGTACATTTTTCACTTTGAAGTGACTGAATAGGTCTTATTGAACAGGTCTTTATTTACACCTGCACACTTTATTTTATTTATTTATTTTTATATTTTTAGGACCGTAGAAAAAAAAAAAAAAGGAGAGAGCAGCAATGAGAGTGAGAAAGAAAACAAGATCTTGGCATGACAGTCCACACTCAGACACAGTTTTACTATATATATATAAGTTTATAATATTTTTTTCATTTGAGCAATGAAAATTTAAGAGGTTTGGGTCAGTGAGTTAATTTTTATAGTATTTAATTTTATACAAATTAATAATTTTCTTTAGCTTAGTATGTCTTAATATTGCTGAAATTGACAAAGGGCTTTTCAAACAAATATAAACTCTGTTCTTTTAAACTTTCTATTCATCAAAGGATCCTAAAAAAAGGGGCCACAGTTTACACAAAAATATTAATCACCAGCTGTTTTCGTTAATTATAAAAAGAAATGCTTCTTAAGCAGCAAAGCAGCATATTATTATGATTTGCTGAAAATTTAGCTTTGCCATCACATGAATAAATTCCATTTTAAAATACATTTAAAAAAGTAATAATATTTAGCAGTATTTTACTGCTTTTAGTGTATTTTTAATCCAACAAATCTAGCCTTGGTGAGCATTTAAGTCTTACCAGCCCCAGACTTTGAACTGTAGTGTGAGTATCTTATAAACCTGTAAAATATGACAGAATTTTATATTTGCAGCTGTAGATCGCAACTGCGCTTCCCAGAGTAGAATTGATTACATTATTTCTTCTCCTTCTCTCCGAGTGCTGTTCTCTCTTTCTGGTGGTCTCATGTTAATTTGAGTAGCGCACCAAATAGATGAGTGCAGATTCTTTATCTCTGCCTCTTAGTGCATGGGAGTTGCAAAGGCTAATTAAATAGCATAGCTGTAATAGGCTAGATTTAATTTGCCTTGCCCTCACTGAAAACCAATTAGGAAAACGTTGAGGAGGGGTGGCCTGACACTCTCTCCGTCTGCAGAGTTTACAGGACATGCAGCCGAGCCTTTCGCCGAATGTTTGCCTATACTGGCAGCCTTCCAGACTTGACCCAATACAAATGGCCCCCTGGCTGTTGGAAAAAAGGCTTAGCCGTATTCACAGACAGCCAAACACGCTAATTAATATTGATAATGGGGGAGAGGACAAGCTCAGCTCTGCAAAGCTGACAAAACGCAGGACTTTTCAGACTTTTGTTGTTTTAAAAAGACAGACGTTGGTCCGAGGGACGGTCAGTTTTGTGGCGCTGAACTGGCATGACGGCTTGCTAATCTGCTCCATACCACAAAACAATTCTGTCTTATTGTATTTGTTATTGAATTGAGTAGTTTTAGATGTATTTATGCTTTTGTGGTCCTGGAGTTCATTTTTATACCAGATGCTGGTATAAAATGTTTGTATTATTTATATATATATATATATATATATATATATATATATATATATATATATATATATATATATATATATATATACATATATATACACACACACACACAGTATATAGTAATAAAAGAAATAAAACACAGTAAAACCACATATAACGTAAAACCAATTTATTATTACATTAAAATACATATTTTAAATGGCAAAACAAGTGTGTTTTATGATTGAATTAATTTAAATAATATCATAATCGAATAATATAAAAATTTTAAAAATATATTTTTTATAATAATAATAAGAAGAAGAAGAAGAAGAAGAAGAAGAAGAATCATAAGTCTTTTTTGGAAGTTGACTCAAAACACTGAAGGAAATGGTGAAGGTGAATAGCCTATGCTTACAGTCATGGTTTTGTATTATTTTTCTGTGTTTTTTTTTAACACCCGCTAGCGAGTACTAGTTTATAAATTTGAGAGGTGAAGGCTCCGGTGATGGGCGATGGTGTGATGGAAGGTCTTTTCTTGCTCTCTCTCAGCCGTTTTCTCTTTTTCCTGCCTGATCATTTTTCTCTCTCTTTTGAGGGCTGCTGATGTCCAGATGTCTGTTTGCGTTATGGACGTTAGTGTGGTGGGTTGCTGGAGGGGTGAGCTTGTGTTGCCCAATTGCCTGTTGGCGGGGTGTAGGAGCCATGCAGCTGGGGACGAGTAGGGCTATAAATACCCTGCCGCTCACTCTCTTGAGGCTAGTGGCTGTGCAGTGCACTAGCTCTTTCTCTGATCTACAGCAACTCTTTCAGCACACAGCATCTGAAAGGTCATTGAGTGGCCAGGCATGCAAATGACAAATATCTGACAATTGTATGATTATATAGCCTGCTCTTATAAAGGCTCTTTAGTGGTTCTTTGCAGCGCATTCTACTGAAACCTTCTTATTAAGAGTTATTTTCACTGTGCAGGGCTTTTGAGTTACACATCAAAAAGTTTTGAAGGTTTATATTATTTATTTACTTTTTTTGGGGACCGACTAATGAAATTCAAAAGGTTCAAAAGATGATATTTGTTACCTATTATATATATTTAGAAATAAGAATTGTACATCCATGGCATAATAATAAAATGTTTTGGTTACTGCAAATTCCAACATCCAAAAAATTACTATTTCAGTTTACATAAGCTATAGCATTAAAATTCTAATTTAATAAAACTTTGTGTTTGGTACATTTGGTACTCCTCAATGTTAAAAGCAAACATACAAAAACAGAGAAAAACACACACATGCATGTGTGTGTGTGTGTGTGTGTGTGTGTATTATGTAATATGTACTATGTATATTTTGTCCAGTAATGAAATAAGAAAAAAATGTAGTGGAAAATATAATAATAATTAAACAATTATATATATATATATATATATATATATATATATATATATATAAAAAATTATATTGAAAAACTCAATCAATTGTATTAATAATTTTTAATTATAAATTTTTTGGGCCTAATATTTTTCACCATATAAATGGATTTCATGTATAAAAATGTAGCAGCTGACTTTATTTTAGCAAGGGGGATCATGATATTCTGGGGTCCTTGCCAACATCAAATAATTTGGCTTAAGATAACGTGATGAAAGCATTACTGCATTTAACACATTTCTACATATGCTTTATTTGAAAGTAGTCCATTAATTCACTCATTACTTTTTTTTTTGGACCGGTTAAATGATTATTTTCAGAAAATGTCATATGAGCCGTTTCAGTGACACAGACAGTTTTATCAAATCAGTTGTGACGCAAACACTGACTCTCTAGCACAGCCAAAAGACACAGTTGCACGAAAGCATAACACAACATGCCCGGGGGTCATCACCAGGCTATTCAAGGCTATCTATTTTCACATACTTGTCAGTGATCAAACCATTTTCCCCATCGCAGCTATTCACACAACAATCTAATTTTAGCCCTGTAGATAATCCATGCTTCGGGACATCAGTGTAACGTTTCTGAATCTTCTCCAGCACAAAGGCCGCCCCCCGTTACACCTGACTGCTGCCATGAATTAGTAAACATGCTTTTTGTTCCTTCTGCTTCCTGTGATCTGGAGGGCTAAGCTAACCGTTAGGCTAACTCGTCTTAAGAGCGGACGCTTAGGCAGGTGTGAGTATCTGGAGATATCGAATGCCTCATATACTTACTGTACTCTAATCTGCTTGCTGGGTCATTACATGCCTGTTTTTGTACCACGTACATTTATTTTAGTAAGTATTTTTTCGGTTTTCAAATGGCATCATTGATATAGTCGGTATTATTCCTTCGCAGTCATTATTGTATTTCAATATAAATCATAAACGGCTGAGACTTTTATTTTGCTTGCATTTATTTATTTACATTTTAGCTATATGGTTAAATGACAAGTGATTTCAAATGATTAATTGCATTGAAAATAAGTTTTTGTTTATATATATATATATATATATATATATATATATAACTAATTTTTTTTAAAAAATGAATGTTATTTATATATTAAATATTATATGTGAAATAATTTACACAAATATAAATATATACATGTAGATACATGTAAATATTTGCAAAATATATGTAGTATGTGTGTCACATGTATTATGTAAAAAAATTTATGCGATTAATCATAATTAATCATTTGACAGGACTAATATACACTGTGTGTGTGTGTGTGTGTGTGTGTGTGTGTGTGTGTGTATATATATAAGATAACAAAATCTTATTTTCATTGCAATTAATAATTTGAAATCACTTGTCATTGTCACTTTTCCAAACTAACCTTGTCTTTTAATAATGACAGGTAACATTCTCATTGTCTGACTTTCACATTATTTGACACTGATTTGGAGGCCAAGCATTTTTAAACATTAATATTTTATTTCTTAAGATTTTTTAGTTTGCATCAACTTTTTTTTTTTTTCTCATTTAGGAAACGACAAAGATTTTCAAAGTGATCTCAGATTTTTGGACATATGATTATGAATTAGAATAAGACTTAAGAAATATTCTTGAACGTTCAGTTTGTTCACTCATAATATTTCAATCAGATCATAGTAGGCCGACAGCCACTCGAGTTTGTAAGCTTTTAGGGCACTGAGAGCTTTGCGAAGCCAAACATCTGGTTTAGTCTCCTGCTAACAGCGTCAAAATCGTTCTTTGCGTGTTGTCCATTTACAGCAGTTTAATACACCCTCTCTCTCTGTTTCCATGCTTGTTTGTTCTCTACAATCAAATGGAGCAGGTGTTAATGTTTTGCATGTAACCCAAACCAGTTTATGGACACACGTACACATGTACAAACAGACACGCTGATAAGCCCCTGTTTGCTTGCCAGAGTAGTAATAGCCCCTGGTAATGTGTAAAGAACATGATGATGGTGTAATGTTGCTTTGTACTCATTGGCCACCTGCTAAAGTCAGGCCTCACAGGAAAGCACCACTGTTGACAAGAACCACAAAAGAGCCACTCTGCTAACAAAGAACGCACAGTGTAAACACAGACACGCTAGCTAGCTGGACTTTTAATGCTAGATGATATGCTTGTTTAGCAGTAAGATTCACATTTTATTCATGTAGAAGGGACGAAAACATGTTTAAATTTTCCTCCTTGACCTAGAAGAAATGGCACATAAAAGTTTGAGAAATGCTTTCAAATTATTTGCAGGTGCAAATTATATTTAGAGCAAGAGATGACATAAGTACAAAAATGAAACTAATGTTATAAACTAACAGGTTTATATTTTCTACTATAAAATCAGCGAAGATCAGGGCCCGTGTTCGAAAAAACATCTTAAGGCGAAAAGTAGCTCGTAACTCACCGATTTAGGAGAAAATCTTAAAAATAATGGCTGTGTCTAAATTTAGGACTCCTTACTTTTATCTTAAGAGTCTCAGCAAGGTCAAACCTTTACTGCTATTTAGGAGAGCACGAAGTAATGTTTTGTAAATATGGGCCCAGAAGATTATATTATAATTTCTTTTATAATGTTTTTACTGACACTTTTGATGAATTGAATGTGTCCTCCTTAAATTAAATTACGCATTAATGAATTTAACATGCAATATTTTACTTTTTGTTATATATCTATTTATTCTTTAATTCATGTAGTTTTTTTCTCTGTGTTTTTCAGAAACTGAGGAATGAGGTGTTTCCATTACATTTATCGCCTCAGCATGTGGAAGCATACCGGCTGCTAGAGGACAGGAAACACAAACTCTCACCCGAGACCGCCGCCCTCTACCTGCTTCGACAACAGCACAAACTATTGGTCAGTCTGTCTTCCTAAACGTTCGCCAGTGATCTCGATGTTTAGGGGTTTTGACTTAGGAAAGAAAAGATGGAAGAAGTATCCCATTCCACCTACAGCATAAGCTTATATTGATTTTAACGTTACACAAACATACAAACACACATTCCTCCAGAGATAGTTTGGATGTGCTGAACCAGATGTAAATGAATCGCATTGATTATATGCGCACACGCCGGCTTATATTCCTGTCACATCATGTTACCCGGTAGAAGCTGTCTGTGAGTCATTAGGCTTTCAATACTGTTAAAGGTGCGCCGTTCACAATACTGGGTTACATGGACTGAATTTTAAGATTTACTGCATTATTATTGCCATTGGCTGCATCACAAATCCAGTGTCGACATAATTACGCCCGTTCGCTTGAATCATATCCGTTCTCGTGATTACGCATCATTATCATCTCGTGGTCACGTGGCGTGTTTAGCTCTCTTTCTCGCTCGTTTTTGTTTCTCTCATGTTGTCAGTATTGTGCACGAACGGAGCTGCAGCCCGTCATACCTGTCAGTTGCTTGGAAACAGAATTTTTTATAAAAGCAGTCCATTAGCATGTCGTTTATCCAGTTTTGGTGTGTCAGATTTTTGCATTGTATAGGAGCTGAAATGAACACGTAGGAGTGGTGCGTGTGTTTGCGGAGAGGCAGCCAGTCATCGGCTTCTTCCACGCCTGTTTGGCAACACTCTTTTGAGGAACACTCAAGTGCGATAAAAGAATTAAGTGTTAATGGAAACCATCCGTGCAGAATGACATCTCGGAAATATGTGCGTATGGAGCGGTGTTAGCAAAGTGAGCTGTAAGGTGTGGCGGGTTTCTAGACATGGAAAAGAGTTTGTTTCCTTTGACAGGAAGATGTTTTTGGCTCGTTAACGAAACTCGTTGAGGGCCGCCACGTTATTCACGGTTCATATTGGTTTGAGCAGGTGCGTAGGACCGGTTTGATAAGTGAAGGGAGGGGGCAATGTTATTTTGACATTTTTGGTCAAATAAGAAAAGAGAAAGAAAGAAAAAAAAATGTGTGGATGAATGATTTGGTGACCATAAAATCAATAAGATTTCGAAAATAGGAATTTTATATACAAACTATAATATTTTTCTCACATTTGTGGGTCTTTTTACGTGAAGAAGCCTTTATATTTTAAGAATGGGGTTTTATATTTGGTGGTCCTCGATAAACCCCCAGTATGAACTGAATTAGTTTATACGCTTCTGACATGTAAAAGTCTTTAAATGACTTGCTGTATTTTTAAGACATTTTCCAGAAATGTGACTAATTTAGTAAAAAAAACAAAAAAGTAGGCACACGCATGAAAACACTGTGCTTGCCCATGTTTACATAATTGCTAATGAAGTTAGAACAGCATGGTGACCACACTACAAGCTTTCCATAGACCTCTAATTTCATTATCCTTCTTATTAACGCTCAGAAGGAGCCAGTCTGGCCAGACTACTTCCTCCTTCTGTCAACGTCTTCCTCTTCTCCTCCTCAACCAAAGAGGTCAGTAATACCTGAAGAAAGTTGACTGCTAGCATTCCAGTTCATCTCGATGCAAGCTGCTTTTTTAGCCAGTCATCAGAGGCATTATGTCATGTGACTAATAAATGACAAACACGGCCCAAAAACCTTCACTAGTGACAATCCTAAGCTGTGACGTTCATCTGCAAGCGTTAAAACTAGTCCCAACGGGTGAGAGGACTGTGAGAGGCTGTCCACCGGTATCATCTCCACACGTGATCTCACATCTCTTCGCACACTCGCATCCTTATCTCAGCCCTGAAAACACTCACGTACATGCCTCAAGGATCTCTTATCATCAACAGTGAAGGAGCGTGATACGGAGCCTGCAGGTGCACATGCATACACGCACACAGAAAGAAAACACAGTGAATACCAATGATGGGTTAAGGAAGATTTCTTACCAGACATCCTTTCGTTTCAATACCCTTCCTGTTCACATGACAGCAAATTACTGCTGTCGTTCTCCAGCATTGTACGTAAAAGTTAAAAGTTCTTTATCTTTGGATTCATATCCACGGATTCTAAAAATGAGAGCTGTTACATGAATCGTTTTTTTGGGGAACAAAAATGAAACCCCCCATTTGGAAACTTTATTTTATAGAGTGCAGCCAGTTTCTGTGACCCACTTTAATGTTTTTTTTGTATCTAGGGCTGAGAATCAATATAGATTTCCTGATTTGAATCTGTTCTGATTCACAAGCTCTCAACTCGTTTTGGATTCTAATTCATTTAGATACTTTTCAAATACAATCTCCATTTTGCTTTTCAAATATAACAAAAATTATTATATATTAAAATAATAATAATTAATCTGCTTATGCTTTAAATTGTAAGACTGATTAATTAGTCAACCTATTCTGACTGATTCATAAGATCTGACTCATTATATAAGGCAACACTAGCTGATTCTGATTTATCTTATCAGAAATATGCCACAAAATAGACTACAGTTTTGGTTCAATAATCTAAAAAAGCGTCTACTTTTTTTTTTTTTTTTTTAAATAAAAAAAAAAAAATCCTTAATCATTAAATTAATTAAAAGTGACAGTAAATCACTGTTACGTTTCTGTTCTATTTATAAACTAATCCTAATTTCTGAAGGATCATGCCACACTGAAGACTGGAGTATATGCTGAAAAATACAGCTCTCATCACAGAAATAATTGATATATAATGTAATTTAATGTAATATAATTAATAGTGATAATGGCATTGTTGCACTTTTTAAAATAAACAAAATAGGAGTTTGATAATGTTATAAAATGAAAATAAAAGCATTGATTTAATTGAGTTTAAAATAAAACGCATTTCAAAAAGATATTTGTTTATTAACTTAAACATGCACTGCTAACGTATACATTTTCAAACCTAAAATCAGCAAGTATGTGTTGCCAGTTTGTATGCTGAAGTGAAGCACGTCATTGAATGAAATTGAACTATAATTCAATGACATAATATATTTATTTTAATAAGAAGTTTTTTGAATTGTATTAATATTTCTCAATATTGCTATTTCATTCTGATCAAGTAAATACAGCCTTGGTGAGCAGAGACCTTCAGACTTTTAAACATGTAAATTAGATGATGTTAAGAACGCAGTCCTAATCTGTGCAACTTAAACATTTTAGTTTCTGCCTTAATAAGGTGAGAAAAGCAGCGTGATTTAGCAGTGTCGCACATCTGGATGAAAACGATACCTCTGACATCTCCCTTTCTCACTTTCTGCGAACATCTCCCATTAGATGAGACGAAAAATAAAAGAGCTGATGACACAGGAGAAATCGGCGGAGTTGAAATCTCGTCCTTCTCTGCCAACTTTCACAATCGTTTTTCCTCCGACCGTGAGAGAATTCATTAAAATTTCACTCAGCCTGCGGCCTCTCTCTCTCTCTTCTCCCTCTCTCTTCCTCTCAATCTATCTTTCTCTCTTTGCCTTTACTCACTCTGAATGAATGGAGCTTTGAATAATGTAACCAGTTTTAACAAGATCATAAACCCCCCCCCCATCCAACATTCATAAGCCAGTTAGCTGAGGTTTGGGATCTTGGGGACGGGCGGAACGCACACGTTAAGCACACCTCGTTTCTCTCACTCTCTCGCACGTACATGCATTCGGGCACGTGCACGTTCAAACGTCTCTCTTCCAGACGCGCTCGCATACTTGAATTCCGCAGAGGATGAAAGAGTGACGCAGGAGCTGGAGAGATGAGAGAGGGATGCCTGGAGGAGGAGGATGAGAGACAGAGAGTGAAATCAAAGAAGCAGTGATGTAAGAGAAGCCCCCATAGGTCTCTCTCCTGTCCGTCTGTCGAGAAAACCGCACCGGCTTTCTGGCTCTGCCGCAAATTAGAGGACTGTGAATGTCCTTTACGCTGCGTTTATTTCTAAAACACTATAATTGTACTTTTTATATTCTTTGACTGTTTATCGTATTGTTGAAGCATTAAAAACATGTCGGAAGAGGTGCGCGGAAAACCCAGCCTTTAAGACACTAGATAATATTTAGCAGATAGCATTACCAGCAGTGATGCATTTGCGGGAAGTAATCTCGGTCTAAATCTTGGAGGTGTTTTGCTCTTAGCGGTCCTATGGAAAATGGAAAATGAGATTTTGCACTGAATGAGACATGAGGTTTGGCTAGTGGTTAGATGCTAACATGCAACTGTGTTTTATACCATTTGCGCTGCATGATGCATAAGGTGATTTATAAACTACACTGCATTCCAAATTATTACGCAAGTTGAAATACTGTCATATTTTTTTTCCCCAAGAACATTTTAACGATCTCAAACCACATCAATCTTAATAACTACTATTGATTTTGTATTTAATCATATGTAAGCGATATATAATGGTTCAGGAAGGCTGAATCTCTTTATGTTCAGGTTTGCCGAATTATTACGCTTGTTTTCGTTTCGCAGATAAAATGAGCCAAGAATGAGATTGAACTTAGGCTAAAAGTTAAAAATGATGCGATACCAATGCAGTGATGGAATTAGCGAAGTAAAGGAATGATCATTGGGAAGAGAAATGCTCATTGGGTCAGCAGAGTCAGAAAAAAACAGGTGGAGAAGAAAGACTCATGCTAACTGCAAAAGAATTAGGAATTAATGTCAAGAATTAGGTGAGAAACCATCAGGATCCATTTAGTCTTCATCGCCATCATTTTCCAGAACTGCAACTTTCTTGGAGTCTCCACAAGTACGATGTTTGAGGTTCTCAGAGGCTTTGCTTGGGTGCAGAATGACCCTCACTTGCTGAAGTGTTGTGAGACGGATTTTCATAGACTTTATGGACAGATAAGTTGTGAGTGACTCTTGAAGGAACAGCATCACATCCTCTTGAACGACTGAAGATTTTATCTTCCAGAATCTAGCAGTAAGTTTGGGAGCTCATTTTTATCTACAATCCTAAAATGTTTGTCTTGCAGAAATCGACTAATATGATTAAATAAAAATCAATAGTAATAGTTAAGACTGATGTCGTTTTGGGATTGGGAAAAATATGACCAGAATTTCAGCTTAATAATTAAGTAATGCAGTATATTAAAGTACTATAATACTGTACTTATTTTTGCTATTTATGTGTTCAATTTCAACTTTTAAAACAACCAAATAAAATAACACAGCAACAGCAAACACAGCAAACTGAAAACATAAAATAAAAAGTTAATAACACATTAAATATTTTAATTATTATTATTTATATTCATAGCTTTATTTCATTTATTTTTGCAGTTTTGAGTTTAGTCATGCTTTCATTTATTTTATAATAACAACCCTGATTTTAATTTTGATAATTTAATAATAGTTTTATTATTATTATTATTATTAAATAAGAATACACAAATGTATTATTGATACGTTTTAAGATAACTATTTAATACATTTATAGCTATTTTTGGTCTTATTATTTTAGTGTTCAATTCTTGACATCAGCAGAGCATTATCTATGACCTTTGTCTCAGAAAACTCCTAATTTGCTTATTATTAATAGTTTTAGTTAGGAGTTGTCTGTGAAAAAACGAAATGTGACCTTCATAAGAAGATGAAATACACTGTGAGCAACAGACTTGCATTGATTTCCCGCAGCAATTACTGCCATTCTCAGCTCAGCTAGTGCATAAATATTGATATTCTGTTGAGACATTCAACATTTGGTGGGTTTATATGAGCGTGTGTTTGCATATATCGCTTTTGCTTTTTCTCTCTTTATATTTGCTTTTCACATTTCACATTAGCTCATATTCACATTCTCTATTTTGTCTCTCCAGCGCAAACGCACACTCTAAAGCACAACGCCACACATCCTTCCAGCAGACGTGTCAGACGTCACAGTGAGAATGCAATCCAAATCTGTAACATCTAATTTTACGCTATCAGAAGGAGGGACATGTTCAATCTCACAGCCTTTAATTAGATCTCTGGCACTGGAGGTGTGTGTGTGTGTCTGTGTGCTCGTGTACGCACATCTAAGTGGGTGTGTGTTTGTGCTGGAGACGCAGCAAGAGGCATTAGAATCTGTGTGTGTCAGATTTGTGCTCCCATGTTTGCAAATGTTGTTCGTGAAAAAAAATATTTTTAATGGAGCGTCATGTATTTTCATGTTATTTGGCTCATTCGCAGGTTTTATGACCTCTTACTTATGTGGGGTTCAAAATCTATATCTCTTAATTTTCAGCATTGCAATGGTTGTTTTTTTACAAAGATAGGCTCTCCTAAGCCCTTCTCATTTACATTTAGCATTGCATTACATGCTCAGCAGTGTAATGTACAGTAAATGGGTGCCACCAGAATGAGAGTCCAAATAGCTGATAAAAACTAATTCATCATTTAGATTTTTTTTAACTTCAAACCATTGCTTCTGGCTTAAATATGTGGCCACTGTCCAAAATATTGCTTTCTACAATATGAAAGTCATCTAGTCTGAATCAGGAGATATATGCACAGATCAAGCATTGAAAATTGTCCAAAACAGTATTTTGACGGCAGCCATTTACCGCAAGGATCTTAAATTTCTCTAAATCTGTTCTCATGATAAAACAAACTCATCTACATCTTGGATTGCCTGAGGAAAGTCAATTTTAATTTTTGTGTAAGTTATTTCTGTTGCACATGCTGAGGAGTGCATGTGTGACATTTTCAGGGAGGTTTAGGCTGCTCTCCTTTTTTTATATTACCAGAATCTCAGCAGGTCGGAGCCAGTGGGAGAGAGTTTTGACACTTTTACATGTGAGAGAAGCAGAAGGAGGTTTAAAAAGTGAGCTAAACAAGAGCGTATAGATGAGTGACTACACATTTAGAGCTGCTACAGTACATTGGTTATTGTATTTAAGGCCTCCCAGAGTAATACTTGAACTATAATTTACTGCACCAGCGCTGTACAGGGGTTCAGACTGAAATAACTACATTTTTTGTCAAAATGGTCAACATATAGGGTGTATAAATCATCCTAGTGCCAGCATCAGATGTAACAACAATCCGATATTTATTACAAATAAAGATGTTGAGAATTAAAATGCAAATTTTTATCGGAAGGGGCATTTTCCCATAATTTTGGGGCTTATATTAACACATTTCCCTTATACATTGATTTAATTGATTAAAATAGGTTTTCACTGATGTCTTAGACTTCAAGTGAACTATCCACATGTCAGTAAATATCCTGTTCCTGTCTAAATGGGTCTTGCTGGCCAGAAGGACCTGTAATTTGTACCACACTTAATGCGGCTCATCAAAAGTCTGGCCACAGACTAAAAGCATCTTACGGTTGCGAAACATGCTTTCTGTGAGCCTCGAGGCCATCAGCAAAACAAGAAAAGGCTTGATTAGGCATTGAGTGTATAGTTGAGCTCCACTCTACAGTGTGCTTGATTCAGCACCATGGTCAGCTCCCTGAACAAGAGTGCACTACATTCCCTCAAACCGCGTCTGTCCTGCGCCAGAGAGGCAGTTTGTCAACACTTCATTAAAGTCTCATCAAAGAGCTGACTAGTCATGATGAATAAATTATTTGAATAAATTATTAACTGTTATGTTTTTCCTCAGTGCCGTGTGGATTAGAGATGCTACAACAGAACCTCACTTGATCTATAAACCGTTTGTGTTTCTAATAATTTTGCTACAGATGCAGTCTTTATTCTTTATTCATATGTGAATTTGGACCACAAAACAAGTCATAAAGATCGACTTATTGAAATTTAGATTTGTACATCATATGAAATCTGAATGAATAAGCTTTCCATTGATTTATGATTGGACAATATTTGGCCAAGATTCAACTGTTTGAAGTCCGAATGAAGTTCTTGAAAAATTAAGTTTTGATATATTTGCAGTAGGAAATGTACAAAATGTCTTCATGGAACATGATCTTTACTTAATACCCTAGTGATTTATGGCATAAAAGAAAAATCTATAGTTTTGACCAATACAATGTATTTTTGGCCATTGCTACAAATATACCTGTTCTACTTTAAGACTAGTTTTGTGGTCCAGGGTTACATATTGTAATACCATTTTACTCTATTTAAGGCACAACATGACAAGATTGCACTGATACAAAATGTGACCAAAAAAAGCCAGTTAGAAGAGTGAGAGAGTTTAATTCATCAAAAATTAATAAACTCTTAAACAATTAGCCTGGCAGCATACTTTACTGAGTTTTGCATACTGTTCACTGCCTATCTCACTGGTAAGCACATATCTTGATAGCTTAGCATATTGTTAACCTATTGAACTGATTGCACTATTTTCCAACCTTATTTTTTAAGTTATTAGACACCAAAATAACAGCTCTCTTTCTGCATTTGTATTGAGATGAGATGTTTCTCTCTGTGCTAAAGGTTGATGTGAACTTGGTCGGTTAAGCCTCCTCTGTAACTCAATCAACAGTTATGGGATCGGTACACACCGTTGCGGTATTGAGTTACGGTGACAGCGCAGTCTAATGTCGTTCGTCCACACTTCTGGAACCTTCTTGAGTATTCAGATGTGTCTGTCTAGAGAGAACGGCAGTCTAGTCTGAGTGTTTAGAGGGACGGGCGCTGGTCGTTGGTTGGGGAAAAACACGATGAGAGACATCAGCTTCCAGTACTGCTCGGTATGTGCATGGGAAAAGGTAAGCAGAGAGACGAGAGAGAGAGAGAGTGACTGTAGTGGTCGAGTCTCGTTTCTTTGCTTAAATTGTATTTCATTGGAGACCATTTATGCATTTAGAGTACTTATCCTGGTTATTAATGCATGAGTCAATTTATGTATGCATGTATGCTATAACCTTTGCGTGAACATGTATATGCATTGTGGGGTCAGCAGCTTGGAGACCACGAGTGAAAATGCTTATATTTTGTATTTATTTCACATTAAATATACAGATTTTTTTGCTACCTACCATATATTCAATGTGGTCTCATATTTCTAGACCATAAAAATACTATTTCATTTTCAAAGAATAAAATACACTGAACTGATCAAACGAATTAATGAATATAATGCTAATAAACAAAATTGCTTGCCTCAGAACTTCAAACAGCACATAATCCTAAATCGTCATGTTAGAATGATTGAAGGATCATGTGGCACTGAAGACTGGAGTAATGAGGGCTAAAATTCAGATTTGCATCATAAGAATAAATTAAGTTCCAAAATATATTCGAATAGAAAATAGTATTTAAAATTTTTAAACACAATATTACTGTTTTGCTGTTTTGATAAAGTAAATGTAGTTTTGGTGAGCATAGAGACTTCTTTAAAAAAAAAAACAACTTACCCTCCCCAATATGTACTATATTGAAATTATTTACATGCCATTTAAATTTACAAAACAATTAGGGTTTTATGGCTAGTCAGGAATTCTAATTATCTTTTTATACATGTCAAGAGTTTAACAAAAAATGGATGTTTGTGGAACAGAATGTCCTCGGTTGGAGGTGGCTAAATACATTTGTGTGTGTGTGTGTGTGTGTGTGTGTCCTCATGAAGCAGGTTTAATAAGTAGTGGGCCTTTGTTCCCTTCAGTGTGTAAGAATATCTCTCGCATTACTTGAACTCATACTGGGTAATACAGCAAGCACCTCAGTGGTGTAATAAGATCAGCTCAAGGCTACGGAAAGTCTGATCTCTGATCATCTCTGATGTTCGCACCCTTAGCAGGGTCCATTTCTCTTTCTCCTCCTCTCCTTTCCCTCGTCGCTTATCTCTTTTCCTCCGATAATCGCTCTTCTCATTTCACTGTGGGGTTAAAATTCAGCTGAAATCTCCGGACATCAGAGGATGGGAGAGCTCACACCATTAGTGTGTGCCCTGTGGTTTATCGGTTGGAAATTGGTAATGCTGATCTTAGTGTCTTTGCCACATGGATAAACAGTATGCAAATAAATCTAATTATAGACAGAAAGGAAACATTTAATACGTTTTCCCTGCAACATTCTGAACTGCATTTTTGGAATTTTGCTGCTGTGTTACCAAGGTAACATTACAGTCCAGAACAAATTGGCAGTAAAGCTTTGTGTAGGGTGTACCAGACACGCACATACGAGCACACACACACACACACACACACACACACACACACACACACACACACGAGGCCAGTCTGGCCTGCATCCTTCAGAGTACTCACTTCAAGTGATCTGCCCTTTAGAGTGAGTAGGCTGTTGTGATGCTCACTTCTAAATGGTTCTCAGAGTTTGTTTACGGTAGAAAGTACATTAAAAAATCAGCCAGAAATGTTCTATCATGTAGCGATATACATGTTTAGTTAAACAGTGGAATGTATCACTGTTTCTGTTTAAAAAAGAAAACCTTTTCTCTTTGAGCATCATTAAGAACAGCCAGTTTATGAAGACGATCGATGGAAGCTAAACTCGTTGATGTAATAAAAGTAATGATAGATCTACATCCGAGTGATACGGGTTATCAAAAAATAAAAAATGTAGCTCAAGGACATGGTTCTATTGGTTGCTTATTTGATTTTAAAATGTAAGCTTGACATTCATAAATTAATGTTTAAATGAAGAAGTCCGGAGAGACATCTGTGTAGTGTTGACATTTTAATTAAACACATACATGATTGTATTTTTACAATAAGAACATAGATTTTAATTTATGTGCATTCGTTAACGTGGGCAAGGTAGGTGTCATACGATGCCCATTAAGCCATGTGAATAACACTTTACAATAAGGTGTCATTTTTTTAACGTTAGTTAATATTAAACTGAACGATATATTTATTACATTATTTATTCATCTTTGTTAACATGAGCTAATAAAAATACAGTCTTTCAATGTTAATGTCAGCTCACATTATGTTACCAATGTTAACAAACACAACTTGTGATATTAATAATGCATAAGTTAATGCTGATATTAGCATCAAGTAGGTCCAATAAATGGTATAGTAGTATTGTTCACATTATTTAATGAACCTTATTGTAAAGTGTTACTATCATATAGGCGTTAGTACATTATTACAGATGTAATATAGATCTCATAGCGCAAACCAATATAGTCACATATTCACTGTGCAAGAACATTTTTTGAGTTGATGTTACAGGTATGGGTTTGTTTCACGCATTTCTCAAACATAAAATAACTTCAAATTAAATCTGATATTGTGTACAGGGTTTGGTTTTAGGTTAGAGAATATCAAATATCATTATCTCATTACAAACAAACCAAAAGTCATTAAGAGCACGTGTCTGTCGTATTTTAGCGTTCTCTTGCTGCATTGGCTGGGTGAGCTGGAGATTTGGGCAAACTTAAGGAATATAGATGATCTTCTGCACCAGTGATGACTCATTCACGCGCACACACACACACACACACACACCCTGCAGATATAAAGGAGGAGAGACCGGGTAGATGAGAGACAGAGAGGAAGAAATTACAGTGATGGAGTGAGAAATACAGTGCATGCTTGGTCACCCAGACACACACAAACACTTGTTAATGCATGCATACACACTCACAGCTACATTATGATAACTGGAGTCAGATTAGCCTTAGGTTATCTCACATGAGAAAATTTTGGCTGGCATTTATATGTGTGTTTGTTCGTGTGGCCTCCTATATCTATACGTGTAAGTACACGTGTGTGATTCGGTTTGACATTCGTTCGCGTGACTCTGAATCCACCTTCACGCATTGCATTTTAGCATTTTATGCATGTGCATGAGCTCTGTGTGCACGCACACTTGGCACAAAAACATGCCAAGGCCAGTTTGTAATGCACGTTTTGCACTTGCGTATTGTAATATTTCAGCTTGAACTCTTTCACATTCAATCAGTTCTCGTTTATAACTGAGCCACAACCGAACACTATGAACCAGACAGGCGTCTGCTCTCCAGGGCCTGGCGGACCGACTGAATGTGAGCATGGAGAGAATGATTGATGTGTGATTTCAAACAAGATCAAGCGCGTTAGAGAAGGACGAAGGTTGGTTTGGACACAGTATGGTGCCTGGAGTCTGCAGCGTTTAGTGTCGCTCCATGAGTTGTAAACTGTAAATGCTTTTGATAATGATTTAGTATTAATTAGTGCGGTCAAATGTTATAATGGAAGTTGAGCAGGTGGGTTTAGGCTTCACACTGTTCTCAAAATCTTTCTTGTTTTTGTTTGTTTGGTTTTTTTAATTACAGTGGGTCATATGATTTAAATATCCCAGTATTCAATTAGTGATTCTTTTTATTTTAAGAAGAAAAAATAAAATTAAATGCTATTTCTCTGCCAAATGCTGAACTGTTTTTGATAATGGAAGTTTAAATAGACAGTTGTTGCAAAAGTCTGTGTGTTCGAGGCACTTCAAAATGGATTTTAAGAGTCATTTGTTGAAGAATCACTTAAACTCCACTTATCTGACTGTGTGGGTTTGATTCACTGAATATAGCAAACTTATGAGAGTGATTTGTTTTGGAATCGGTTTGCACTGGTTGTGGTTTTATTAACCACACTTATGAATTATTTACCAGGAATCAGACTATTGGTTGTGCTCAAAAACAGCAAAAATATTATTATAATTTTTTTCAATTTTAATTCCGTTTTCTAGTTTTAAGTGTTTTCATCAAATTGTTTTCCTGTGATAGCAAAGATGAATATTCAACATCCATTTATTTCGTCTTTACCTATGCCAATTTATTTAAAATAATAAAAATGTATTTCCTGCTAAGTAAAAAAATGCATTTTGCTAAAGAATTTAGCTTTTGTTAAATGTAAAAAATATGAGAACATATAGAATACAATATGATTATAGAAGCTGGTTTTATTTATTTCTTTATTTTTTATAAGATATAGAGATGATTATAAAATTAGAATAGAGCTAGAATAGAATACAATACAGTGCTAGAGTTAGCACAGTTAGGTAAGCACAAATAAATGTATTACATTTTATTTTCCACAAGGAGTAGTGTCACATGATCCTTAAGAATGATTTCATGCTCAAGAAATATTACATATTATTAACGGCGCTAATTTATGTCTTTTGTAATTGTAAAAAACTATTTAAAACAATAAAGCATTGTCAAAAATGGTTGATACCGTGATACATTTTCTGAATTAAAATGCAATAAAAATGCCTTGCTTTATAAAAGTAAAAAAAAAAATCTTAAAAATAAATAAAAGAATGGTAATATGTTGGTTTAATTCTGCTATATTAAAAAAAATATTTTACGAATTTTAGGAAAATGATCTTTTAAATATCTACATTGCTTAATCCTAGAAATAAATAAATTAAATAGGCTGTTCTGCGCTTCTTTTTCTTAAGAAAATGCCTTGGTAATTTTATGGATCTCCTCTAGTTTCAGAAGAAATCTCAACAATGGCTCTGCAATCAATAATGAGATACGTTATACTATACACAAGAATTTGATCGCTCTCTGCTCTTACTATGTCAACAAATGTTATTTGTGTCTAGTTTTATTTCTCCTAAGGAATTCTAGGAAGCAGAAATAATAATTCAATATGCCATAACTAAGAACTCCATTAAGTTAAGAAAGCGCATCCTCTGAACAATAAAATGTTCCTGTGGGCTCTCACCCTTCAGCCCCTCCCAGCTTACAGTAGCCTGCCTCATCTCTTCCTCTCTAAGATTCGTCTATTCTTAGCCCGCTGAGTCAAAACAAGCCAGTTCCATTGGCTGGATGTGATCGCTCAAATAACTCCCTTTACCCAGAAGGCTAGAACGGTCTCTCCGGCTGACCGATGTGCACTGTGGCCACCGCAGCAGAATATGATTGTGGGAACCGAGCTCAGTTTCTTCCCATCTCTTTTATACAGTGTACATCATCATCAACATGTGATTGGCCAACATTGCCGCCACGTGATATTTTAGCGCCTCTTAAACGCGTGAAGCCCAGCGTGAGCTCCGTCATTGACAGCTCTATGATTAATGAACAGCGGCACTGACAAGAGCATAACCTGCTTGCATTTATATGAAGGGACTCCAGGTCGCCTCTATAGACTTCTCAAATTGCTCAGAAAGACTCTGCTCGTGGACCGATATCAGAGCTGATGTGAAGACGCCCACTCTACGATGCATAAGAGAAACGTCGATATGAATGGAAACTGATGAGGAGTACCATGAGAAAAAATCTTCACACCTTATTCAAAGCTTTGCTTAATGTTAGCCTACTAATACATGGCTAACATAATGTATTTATACATTCACTATAAATATTTAGATCATTTTATTAATGTCTATTGTCTATTAATTAATGTCTATTAATGTCTATATAAATGTATTTGTTTGTATATTATAGTTATTAATAAATAGTTTTTATCAATGTGTTAAATGATTTCAATTGTAGGTTCATTTATAGTTCATGCGTCATTTATAGTTCATTTTTTCATGTATTCTTACCCTGCTGAAAAGTCAGTTTTATGCTGGTTTGGTGCTCGTGCAGGTTTTATGCTTGTCACCAGCACAATAACAAATAAAACAGCTGCGGTCATGGCGCCATTGTTGTTGGAGTGCACAGCAAATATTTTGAATAGAATTTTATTCATTCATTTTATTCCTCAGCTATTGCTGGAATCCACGTGGAAGCAAAGCAAACCAAAAACCATAATGAAAAAAAAAGTAAACCGAACTGAGTGTGTGTGCTAATTTTAGCTGGGTTTGTCTGTTTTAGAAAACGGCTGACTTTTGTTTAGCTTTGATGTTTTCTTTGCTTCTGAAGCCCTCATTCCTTTAGTTGCTTTGAGTAAAAGCGTCTGCCAAATGCTTGAATGTTTTGTTCTTGTTGTTTTTTTTCCTTTTCGTTTGCTTCTATTGTTCTCATTTGTAAGCCCATTTGGATGAAAGTTTCTGCTAAATGACGAAATGTTGTTTTGTTTGCTGTTTTTGATTACTGCTATTGTCTTTTTTTTATTTTTGAATTTAAAATGTCGGCTCAATGGTTAAATGTTTCGTTTTTGTTGTTTTTTTAGTTATCCGTTTTGTAGTTTTAGTTTTTTTGTGACTGGTGAGGGGTGGCGATGGGTGTGGAATTGTACAATTTGAAATTCGATCGCTCTTAGATATATTTTTAATGCGTCACACAGAAAGACGATAGAGACTGGTCATTGCAAAGATGATATGCCATTCCTTCTTTTGCAGTTGTGCGGTGAAATACACTGTCTGTCACAGTCACACTCAGATCCCTTTAATTGAATGAAACGCCTCTATAATGTATTCATAATGGCCTAGATATGCTCGACATTGTAATGGGATCAAATTACGTGATCGGATTCACAATCAGTGTAAAAGCTCCGGTGTGCCGTTTGTTTTTGTGTGCATCTTTGTGGTTGAGCGAGTATATGGTCTTGGTCACTTTATGCATTTGTTGGATATTTTATGTAAATGGTATATGCATTCTTAATAGGGTCACAATCTGATAGTTGAAAATGTCTGAAGTGAATTGGCCGTTACTGTCAGCAGCAGTTCAGAGTGTTTTTGTTGCTTCGTTTGTGTGTGTGTCAGGGCTTGCTTGCTTAGGATTCTGTTTGAGCTTTAAAAGCGTTTGATCATTCTTAAAAGTGCTCAGAATAGGGGTTTTTTTCACTCGTTCTCCACCCTCGCCTCAGAGACGAACGGGCGCTCTCTCTATTTGACTGACTGCTGACTTACTAGTTCAGGCATCTGTAGAAAAGAGGCTGTGCAGTCAGTCAGTGTGTGTGGGCTCCTGTCTGTGGAAATCGGCTGACAAACAATCTCTCTCTCTCCGTCTCTCTCTGTCTCTCTCTCTCTCTCGTGGTGGTGATTTTCCCATTCATTCATCCCCAGCTCAAAACTCAGAGACACTTTCTTTCAGACTTTTCAATCTGTTCATGTGCTGCTTTCATCTAATAGCTCTTTTTTTTTCTGCCAGGCAGCATTGTATTGAAATCCCTCATTACTAGTACTCGTACATTTCTGCGCATTGTTCAGCAATCAAAGCAATTTTGTGTAGTTTTGTACATTTTTCTGTCTTCGCTGCACCCTGGAGTTAACCGGAAATTCAGGGTTGTAATATATCGCTATGTATAATAATTAAAGCGTGTGAATTTGTCGCTGAAGTTGTCCTTATATTATTAGGGTTATTTCCTTCCAGAAAATGCAGATTTCGTCTGATCGTGATCAAACAGTCCACCAATGCAAACCAAAGCCTGAAGTCAATGTCGCGTTAATTGAAGCATTTTTATAAAGGTCTGTCTTGGCAGAGCACGTCTTCCCCAGACAGTACAGAGTATCCCGTATGACACTTGCGATCTCATTGCAGTTCGGCCTGACATAGAATGAACATATGTGATCGCTGGCTATGTAACGCTGACGAGCAGCGAGTCGTCCTGATGTAATTTCTCCGCTGTCATCATGACTGTCTGTCCAATCAGCATCACACTGATGCTCATAGCTGCTATTTCAGACTGAAGCTATATTTAGTTGTCGGTGGCAAATGCTGGGCATGTTCAGCTGCCAGGATGCGGAAAGCGTACACAAGACTGCCTTTCATCCTTCTGCGCTCTGTTTTCTGTCATGACATATTTTAATTCATAATTCACTAGACATAATGTTATTATCTTCTAAAACAACATACTCTCTGCGTTTGTTCGGCTTCTTCGTAGTAGCAAAGACGGGAGGAAGTGGAAATGTGATTGTCTGGGTGCTGTGTCTGGAATTGAGGAATCAAGTGAAGAGCAGAGAAAGGTCAAGTTTGTCTGTCATCGTTCTTTTCTTCCCTAACCTACATCTTTTTTTTTTTTTCTCTGTCCTTTGCGTCTACTTTTTCCGTTCGTTCTTTTCAAGGAGAAACAGTTTGAATGCTCGATTTCAAAGTCAGATCAAGCTGAGGTCTGAGTGAGATGTCAGACCTGTGACGGGTCATCTGATGTGTTTACTTTGTTTGTTGATTTCTTGTTTATGAACGCTCTGGAGCGGACCATGAATGCTCTGACATTCCTGCTTCATCCTCAGATAAGGACCAGTGAGCATGTCAACAGTAACCAAGCTGAGAGCCTGTGTGTATGTTTTCATCTGATGCAAACAAGGCTTTGTGACTGTTTAGACCGAAAAGTTATTTTGTGTGTGTTTGTTTTCAAACATTCTAAAGTCTAGAGGGCATATATTTTCATAGATTTCTCAAAATATCTTATTCTTATTGCTCAAAAGTTTGGTGTCAGTAAGATTTTTATTTATTCATTTATTTATTTCTTTTTTTTTTGTACCCACCAAGGCTGTTTGATTTAAAATAGAAAGCGCAGCAATATAGTAATATTGTAGTAATAAAACCTTTGTCAAAGCAGATTGTCATCAAGGTTGAAAACAAAATATCAATCCAGAAGTGTTTATTAGCAGTTTAGATCAATTTAATATGTTCTTGCTGAGTGTATTAGGGAAAGTTCACACAGTTTTGACCACAAAAATCAGAAAAAACGCAAAAATCCTTAATAGAAATGCAAAAAAATTATGACAAGCTTTTTTAAAAAAATATCCTTGCGTTCCTGATAGACCACAACATCATATTTAACCAAGATGTAATCTTAGATACAGATAGATGCTAATTCTTACATTAATAAAGCATTTGTCTTTTTTTTTTTTTTTTTTTTTCAAAATTTACATGAAAAAATATTAATACAGAAAATTCAACAGTAGTGTAATAATAGCCAAGTTGCTTTTTTCTGGGATATGGTTTCCGGCTACTAATGTTTATGTTAATTTTTCAGGATTATGTATGTAGAATAGGGTCATTCAGAACATGTGCATTATAAGTGCTAATAAACAGCCAATATGTTATTAATAGGCATCCTGGTTAATTGTGAGCACTGGGCCCTGTGCTAATGTGTTTTTATATGCATGCATTTCCAATAAATGCCTCTTCGATGCCACTTCCGCTGTGTCTGTCTTGGCTCACCCTGTCCAGCACTTTATCTCATGCTGCTCTCAGCTAGATTGAAATGGCATGCCTCTTCAGGGCCTTGGGACAGTAAGAACAACCTGCTCAGAAGGTCTTGATTGCTGTGCAGTGACTGACAGCGCTGGATGAAAGCATGGCAGACACCTGATTCCTCGAGTGGAACCACTGATCCAGACACTAGTTTCCCAGCCAATCAGATTGAACCTGAGCATGTCACATTGGAAGTTGGCTGCTTCCTGTTTTCCAGTGCGATCGGCACTATAGGGTATATGAGATTTAGAGGTATATGAGGTTTAGTGTGTCCCAGATCTGAAAGTATTATGTCAAAGGTCATATACTGATCTTTGAGTCCTTCTTAGAAAATGACATCAGTGGTCACACTGAGCTCTTGTTTTATCAGTCTCGCCACGGTTTTACAATCTTGTGATCGCAAAGAATGCAAATGCCTGATGTGTTAATTAATTAAGAATTAATCCTAATGCCCGAAGGCCTCATTTCTATAGATTTAAATTAGCAGGCTATTATTTTACTGGACGTCACGCAGCATAAACACTATTATAAGCAAAGAAAAGAAAAAAATATATTTCATTTAAAGGTTACTACTCTTATTATGTAAATACAAAATGATTATTGGTGAGTTTCTACTACAGATCAGCACAACAAATAATGCTGCACACCTCGCCATAGTGTTTGAAAAAGCCAAAGAAAAAACAGTAACACTTGTTATTGCGACTTCTCCTGAATAAATTCTTAATTTGATGCTTATTAATAGTTGGTGAGGTATTTGTTAAGTTTAGGTATTGGGTAAGATTAGGGATGTAGAATAAGGCGTTAATATTTGCTTAATTAGCACTAATATGGCTAATATTGTAGTAATATGCATGCTAATAAGCTACTAATAAGTGTATCTTATTAACAAATTGTTACCGAAAAACAAATCCAGTTAAATCCTTATTTTATTGCAAAAGCAGTAATAGAAAGATGACGAGAAATGAATAAATAATGACGATTTTACAATTTACATGAATAAATTAGCTCGATGGCTAAATGCCAATTCTTACTCTACATTAGTAGAGCATGCAAAATTAGTGTTTTTTACAAATTAAAAATTATGGACATTCTCACCCTCATTCAAGCATGCTGGGAGAAGTGTGCAAATTGAGACTTCCTTGACTGTTGAATTATATTTATTATGACCGTCCACAGATTAATGGTGAAGTTTTATTTTAAGTAGGACTGATGGAATATGAGCAGTGAAGAAGGAAGACGTGCGTGCGTGTGTGTGTGGAGGGAAGGAGAGGCTGTTTTGAACCGTGCTACGCCTGCAGTCCAATCTGTGTGCAGACCAGAAAATAAAGCAATTTGTTATCCACCGAGTCTCTGCAGGGGCGCCTCCTCAGCACTTTTCTTACTCACTGTGTGCGTTAGAGAGAGAGAGAGAGAGAGAGGGGGACTGTGTTTGTAATTTCAGTTGTGATGTGCTGTGTGTACGTTCCACTACATTACCTTAATTGGCCGGGTCTGTCTTTGTGTTCCTCAGTTAAACTCAAAGCAAAGCTCAAGCCCCTCTGAGTCACTAACGCGCTCAAATCTCAGCCCTCGCTCCCTTAATCTGTATAATCCCAGAGGTAAGGCTGGTTGTGTTTGTTAGAGATACAAAACTGAGTGTCATATTGTCACATAGACGTCACTCATGTTTGCTGTTAATGTGCTGTTTGGGTAGCAGTGCTTTGTGGAGGTACCTGCTAATGCTGCAAAGATTAGCTTTCGCAGTAAACGGGGGCTTTATTTGGTTTACTCCCGCACTCAAATTGTTCAAATAGGTCAAAATCCAAACATTTTTCGAGGTTATTTCACGAATTAGTCTGCGTCAATTTTTTTGTAATTATTTTTTAGCCCATTGAGGCCGGTTTCAGTGAGTAGTTTCATACTTGAACTAAAAACAAACATTTAGTTTGGCTTTTTTATGAAAAAGATCAAGTGGATCTTAGACAGAGAGCGTTGAGTGTGTGTGCGTGAATATGTTAGGCCTGTTCAGATGAGATCAAGAGCTTTTTAGATCCCTGGGAGAAGCACCTGTCTTCATTTAAGAATCGGGACTTGAGATCAGAGAGGTTGTGTCTGAAGCCAAAGACTACTAGCATGCTTCCTCATTGCAGAGTCAGTAGGGAGGTACGTCTTAAATTGGCTTCTAAAGTGACAAAGTAACAAATTCAAGTGAGCTTTAGAGAATATTTAATAAAGCCGGTGCTTATTTCTTTGTGGAAATATAATATAAATACAAAATAGCTCATTTAACTGCACTATCCAATGACATTGCTTTTTGTCATTAAAGCGTTTTAAATGTTAAATTGACTTTTTTGTTATTTTGATAAGTGCATGATAGTTTATATTTTCCCAGTATACAGGGGCTGGTATTTTTGTTTATTAAAGACAGATATTAAAAAAGGCTTTTTTAAATAACATAATTCCAATGACGAAAAACTAAATAAATTTGCACTTTCTGTCTTTGTTGTGTGTGTATATGTGACATAATTTCTTTATAAAGAAGAGTTGATTTAAATTAGGACATGCTATAGCTTCTGTTGTTTTAATATAAAGCTAATTTGCACATTTACATCTGCATTTAGTCAAGTAGCAGACACTTTTATCCAAAGCAACTGACAAATGAGAACAATAGAAGCAATCAAAATCAACAAAAGAGCAATAACACGTAAGTGTTGACAAGTCTCAGCTCAACAGTACAAGTTGTTGTTGTTGTTTTTAATATAAATTAAAAAAAAAAAAAGCAATAAGGTACAAGAGGCTGTGCTGTATCACAATAACTCACGGCTGAAGGGCGTTGTTGCTAGAATGACGACGCGCGGAACTAAAAATAGTTCCTGACAGCAACAGTAAACGTCAAAAGAATGTTCCAAACACCTCATCTAATGGAGCTTAAATAAAAACAGAGAATAGCTTATCTTCCGCTGTATCGGGTTTTAAAATTAGTATATATGATATTTTTCTGCTTCTCTCAGCATGAGGAAAAGTCTGTTTTCTGTCTTTTAGTTTCAAAACAGACTTCAAGGCGTAGCTGTCACGGTTCATGGATTCATTGTCTCATCTTGTGTGTCTGTCTGTTATGTGCAGAGGTGGGTGTGTCTAAGTTTGTGATCGCGATCTGATCAGCCCCAGCTGTGGCTCATTATTAAGGGCTATTTAAGACCAGCTAACACCGCTCTCATTGTCAGATCCTCACCGTTGTCCTGAGTTCCTGTTCTGACGTTTCTCCGTTTATCGGTATTCGGATTGTTCCTGCTTCAGAGGATTCGCTTGATTGACGGCCACCGCGTTCCTGCACCCGCTTTCATCCTCGCGCTGCACGAGCTCCACCGCTATCAGTGACTCTCTCGTTTGTTTATCTTCTAATAAACTATCATTCTCCATAATTGAATCCTTCTCTTGATTTGCGTGACAGAAGGATCTGACCATATATGGATTCAGCGGAAGCTCGTAATTTTCAAGAACTGCTTGAAAACAACAATGCACGAATGGATCATCAAGACGAGCAAATGCTCGCGACTGGACGAGCCGTGCAAGCGCTAGTGGTGCAGATGTCCGAACTCACCAGTCAACTCCAACAACTGCGGCTTCGCCCACTGCGCCACCCCACCGCCCGCTTCCCAGATCGCTTCTCCTATCAGCGTGACTCAGTGCGAGCCGCAGCCTTATGCTGCCTCGTTCCAAGCACTGTCTGAGGAGTATATAATGGTGAGCCTAATTTATGCAGATCGTTTTTTTCCAGTTAAGTGCTCAATGTTTTCCTCTGGGTTGGCTTCAGAGCCACAGACTTTGGACTGTTCAGACACCAGTTACGGATGTTCTCACCACCAGTTTAACTCTGGATTCACGATCAGTCACTCACCTGACACCGAACCCATGCAGGTTGGTAGAGCTCGGCTTTCCGGGAAGAGAGAGATCGTCCGGAGAGCCAAAGGACTTTGCATGTACTGTGGGGCATCAGGCCATTTTTGGTGGATTGCCCGGTAAAAGCACAAGCCCGGCGGTAGAATTGAGGTTACTGTCGGGTGGAGTATCTCTAAACAAATCCTCAACCACCACCCTCCTCCCGGTGAGACTGCAGTGGGCAGATGGAAGACATGACTGTTCGGCCATGCTGGACTCGGGGCTGAAGGTAACCTTTTTGGACCGAACTCTTGCCCTTCAACTCCACATTCCCACTGTCTCCCTACGTCACAAGGTCTCTGTCAGTGCCCTCAATGGACAAGCCCTTCCTGACATCACTCACTCCACTATATCCGTTACACTTGTCACGTCTGGAAATCATACAGAGACAATTAAATTTCTATTGACTGATTCACCTCTCATCCCTGTGGTGCTTGGCCATCCCTGGCTGGTTCGGCATAACCCTAGGGTCAATTGGGGCCAGAATTCAATCACGGCGTGGAGCGAGAACTGTTATGCCTCTTGTCTTGTGTCTGCTTGTTCTCCTGTGTCTTGTGTTTCGTTTCAGGATGAGGCGGTGAATCTGTCAAACGTGCCCAAGGAGTACCTCGACCTGAAGGAAGTGTTCAGTAAGTCCAGGGCTGCTTCTCTTCCTCCACATCGTCCCTATGACTGTGCGATAGATTTAGTTCCAGGTATGTCTCCGCCTAAAGGCAGGTTATACTCGCTTTCAGTTCCTGAAAGGGAGGCCATGGAGAAATATATTTCTGATTCTCTAGCAGCCGGGATCATTCGCCCTTCTTCTTCTCCAGCGGGGGCAGGATTTTTTTTTGTCGCGAAGAAGGATGGCTCTCTGCGACCTTGTATTGATTACCGAGGCTTGAATAACATCACGGTAAAGAACACCTATCCTTTGCCGTTGATGTCTTCAGCATTCGAGAGGTTGCAGGGAGCATCCATCTTCACCAAGTTAGATTTGCGTAACGCCTACCATTTGGTCCGCATAAGGGAGGGGGATGAGTGGAAAACTGCCTTTAATACCCCAAGGGGGCATTTTGAGTATCTGGTCATGCCGTTTGGGCTGTCTAATTGCCCCGCAGTTTTCCAAGCACTCGTCAATGATGTGCTGAGAGACATGGTAGATCAGTTCATATATGTCTACCTGGATGACATATTGATTTTTTCTTCATCTCTCCAGGAACATGTGCAGCACGTCAGGCGAGTGCTCCAGAGGCTGTTGGAGAATGGGCTTTTTGTCAAGGCGGAGAAGTGCGCGTTCCATGCACAGTCAGTTCCCTTTTTGGGGTACATCGTCTCGGCCGAGGGAATTCGCATGGACCCCGACAAGATCAAGGCTGTGGTGAATTGGCCAACCCTGATTCCCGTAAGGCCCTGCAGAGGTTTCTGGGGTTTGCCAATTTCTACCGACGTTTTATTCGTAATTTCGGCCAACTAGCCGCTCCTCTGACGGCCTTGACCTCCACCAAGACGGCGTTCAGGTGGTCCAATGCAGCTGAGGTTGCATTTGCCAAATTAAAGTGCCGCTTTGTTTCGGCTCCCATCCTTACGGCCCCTGATCCCACACGTCAGTTTGTGGTGGAGGTCGATGCCTCAGAGGTGGGGGTAGGTGCGGTGCTGTCCCAGCGGCTTCCTCGGATGATAAGATGCACCCCTGCGCGTTTTCTCCCATCGATTATCCCCTGCTGAACGCAATTATGACATTGGTAACAGAGAGTTGTTGGCGGTTAAGCTTGCTTTGGAGGAATGGCGTCATTGGTTAGAAGGGTCAGGGTACCTTTCATCGCCTGGACCGATCATAAGAACTTAGAGTACATCAGATCCGCTAAACGCCTCAACTCCAGGCAGGCTCGGTGGGCACTGTTTTTCGATCGTTTTGATTTCTCGCTGTCATACCGCCCGGGATCCAAAAACATCAAACCCGATGCGCTGTCCCGTATCTTTGATTCTTCCGAACGCCCGTCGCCTCCTGAGTGCATACTACCTGAGAAACTCATTGTTTCTACACTCACGCGGGGGAGATCGAATCGAAGGTTCGCACAGCCTTAGAAGGGGTAACGCCTCCGTCCGGGTGCCCACCGAACCGGTTATTCGTGCCTGAGGGGTTAAGGTCCGACGTTATCCGGTGGGGTCATTGTTCCAATGTGGCTTGCCATCCAGGAATTGGACGCACTAGGTTTCTAGTTAACCAACGATTCTGGTGGCCCGCCATGGCTCGGGACATTCGGGATTTTGTTTTGGCCTGTTCAGTCTGCGCTCGTGGTAAGACTTCCAATCGACTTCAGAGGGGATTACTTCAACCGCTGTCTGTCCCTTCGAGACCCTGGTCCCACATCGCGCTAGATTTCGTCACGGCCCTCCCGCCCTCCCTGGGCAATACGGTTGTTTTGACCGTAGTGGACCGGTTCTCGAAGGCGGCTCATTTCATCCCCTTACCTAAATTACCATCTGCTAAGGAGACAGCGGTTACTGTCGTTGATCACGCCTCTTTCGCATTCATGGCCTCCCGATGGACGTGGTTTCCGACAGGGACCCCAGTTTGTATCCAAATTTTGGAAAGAGTTTTGTCGTTTGCTGGGGGCGAGCGTTAGTCTGTCTTCTGGTTTCCATCCTCAGAGCAACGGCCAGACTGAGCGGGCCAACCAAGATCTGGAAAGGGTGTTGCGATGTTTGGTGGCGCAGAATCCCACTTCCTGGTGTCAACAACTCTCGTGGGTTGAGTACGCACATAACTCGTTACCAGTGTCATCCACGGGCCTCTCACCATTTGAATGTAGTCTAGGGTACCAGCCACCTATCTTTCCTAGTCTGGAATCCGAAGTCGCGGTTCCCTCTGCCCACGCATTCGTCCAGAGGTGCCGTCGCACTTGGAGAAGGGCCCGAGAGACCCTCCTCCGGGTGGGACGGCGCACTAAGGCTCAGGCCGATCGCCACCGGTCAAAGCCTTCCGTATACGTCGTTGGTCAAAAGGTGTGGCTTTCAACTAAGAATATTCCTCTCCGCCCGTCTGTAATAAACTTGCTCCCAAATTCATTGGCCCGTTTCCTGTCACCAAAGTTCTTAGTCCGGTGACAGTCCGCCTCAAACTTCCTCCAGCGTACAGGAGAATTCATCCCGTGTTTCATGTTTCTAAATTAAAACCTGTTTTTCATTCACCCCTTAATCCGCCGGCCCCGGTTCCTCCACCGCCGCGTCTCGTAGACGGGGAGCCAACATATTCGGTCAATCGCATTCTGGACTCAAGGCGGAGGGGACGTGGATTCCAGTACTTGGTGGACTGGGAAGGTTACGGTCCAGAGGAGAGAAGTTGGGTTCCTGCCAGGGACATTCTGGATCACTCTCTTATCGATGATTACAATCAACGGGTAAGGTTGGCTGGGAGCGCCAGGGGGCGCTCTTAGGAGAGGGGGTACTGTCACGGTTCATGGATTCATTGTCTCATCTTGTGTGTCTGTCTGTTATGTGCAGAGGTGGGTGTGTCTAAGTTGGTGATCGCGATCTGATCAGCCCCAGCTGTGGCTCATTATTAAGGGCTATTTAAGACCAGCTAACACCGCTCTCATTGTCAGATCCTCACCGTTGTCCTGAGTTCCTGTTCTGACGTTTCTCCGTTTATCGGTATTCGGATTGTTCCTGCTTCAGAGGATTCGCTTGGATTGACGGCCACTGCGTTCCTGCACCCGCTTTCCATCCTCGCGCGCTGCAGCCTCCACCGCTATCAGTGACTCTCTCGTTTGTTTATCTTCTAATAAACTATCATTCTCCGCAATTGAATCCTTCTCTTGATTTGCGTGACAGTAGCTTCTGCGATCGCAAGCATCGTTACGGTGTAAACCGCTAGAAATAAGGCCATATATAATCATACCTGAAACAGAAAACCAATGGATACCGCAATATTCTTTTCTCTCATCGGAAACTGCAGAATTTCGCAAAGACACACGCACAACATATCTCTGCATGAGAAGCTTTCAGGAAAGGCCGTGCTCTCAGAAGTTAAGATGAAAGAACCAACGTTAAATAAATACCAGACATTTAATTTTGTGGAAATACGTAATGCATAATACACGCAACAGTTTTAAAGCTGTTTGCTTAATGCTAAGGTTGCTTGATTATTGATACACCGTCGGCTAAAGCGCTGTAGCCGTGCTGTATCGTGAATAAAACACCGCTGCTGACCAATCGGAACCCAGGAATAGATATCAATAGATATAATAGAACATGGAATGATAATGTTAGAGGGTATTTAAAAAAGAATATAAATTAAACGAGTCAAAAGAATACAGAAAGAATAGAGAATGCTAGGTGGACGTTTTTATAATAAATACAAAATAACAAGTAGCTACGATAGAAATAGGATACAGTGCATTTGTTAGAGAGTAAAGTGGTGTTGTTCTTTATTAAAAAGTAAACAAATGGTATATATGGCTAAATGAAATGTTTGTGTGCTGAAAACAGACAGGGGTCAGTGACTATTTTATAGGTTAGGAGTATATATTACTCAATATTTTGAGTGTTGCAAATATTACTGTAAACAAATAGTAGGTAGAATTAACCCATTATTGTATGTTTTACTTGCTATTACTAAAACTAATATAGTTGAGTAAAATCTAACTTCTATTTAACGCCCTCCAGAGTAATTTGTTACAGTGTAGGCAGACATCAATGACTTGAATTTTTTGCGAGCAACTATTGGTAGCCAGTGCAAATTGGTGAACAGATGTGAGACGTGCATTTTTTTGGTTCATTAAAAACTAATCTTGCAGCCGCATTTTGGATTAATTGTAGAGATTTGATTAAACTGGCTAGAAGACCTGCCAAGACGGCACCGCAATAGTCCAGCTTGGACAAAACAAGAGTCTGAACCAGTAGTTATGAAGCATGTTCCGAAAGAAAGGGCCTGATTTTTCTAATGTTGCATAAAGAAAATCTGCAGGGCTGGGCAGTTTTAGCAAAGTGGTCTGACAAATTCTGTGTGAGAGATTCGTCGGTGTGAGAAAGGCAGATGCTCCGGTAAATACAACTAGTTCAATTGTTTTTTTATTGAAAGGACGGATGAAGGGATACTGGTCTGTAGTTCTCTAAAAGAGCTGGGTTTACAGTGGGTTTCTGATGTGGTCTGGTAACATGAGCCTGTGTCTAAACATTGAGGGAAAACACTGGTGTGAAGGAATGTGTGAAATAGCTTAAAGGAGATGAGATGGAATAAGATCTAGTGGACAGGTAGTAGGATGACTGGAATGATTGGCAGTTTGTGGTGTGGAGAATTGTACGCTGATGATTATTATTTTATTAATGAAGACAGTGGCAAAGTAAAATCACTGGGCCTGATATAAGATTTATGCGTGTTATTTCTTACAATTTGAACAGTAAATTAATAAAATCATTTAACTTAAAATGTAAACTTTTAAAACCATGATCGTATTTATGATGAATATACATTTTTATGTCGTGCCAAGCTAAAATATTATATTAAGTAAAAAAAAATGTTTACAGAAAAACAGTAACAGTTAATTCAAAAATGAATCTAATGTTCACCATAAAATATGCTCACCCTCGCGTCATCCAGGACGCAGATATTTGTTTCATAAATGTATAATTCGAACACTCACTCTGCCCTTTAAAAGGAAGCTTTTTCCTAAAAACAGCATTTTGCTTATTAATTGACTTTCTCACCGAGGGTGTCTCAGATTATCTCCAAAGGAGGTGTTGTCAGATTTAGCTTCTTTTTTTTTTTTTTTAGACACAATTTTGTGTGCAGCATACCCTTCTTACTGTGATTTTAATGCAACTATAAAACATTTATGCTTTTATTTCATCAGTATGGTACGTTTGCCGTCTCTGTAATGAGTCAGACTGTGTCTAGCGTCGAGTGAAGCATTGACGTTATGTAATTCAGTCGGCCTTTTCCAATGATCTGTGATCGGTAGCAGCTGAGAGGAGGATTAGAGTGTGTCTGGACAACAGCCGGCAGACATGCTGAACAGACTCATGCTTATGAATGCATGTGTGATCTCACTTATCTGTGCATGAAAAAGTAGGTTTGGGGGTAGTTTGCATTTCATTGAGTGTAGAGTGTAGTGTGTCAGAGGTTGATTTGTCATTTAAGGTTACTACTTTCATGAGAACTCTCTGAGTTTAGCGTAGTATTATACATGGCAATATCAAAGTGTTTAGTCTTGGTGGAATAGATCTGCTATGCTGCTGCTGCGGCATCCTACATCCACAACATGCTACTGTGAACACGTACTAAACACTGGTGCTGCAAATATAACTTATATGAAATAACCACCATGTATAACATGCACGAAATTCTGCACGAAGTCCATATCTGCATAAATATCGTATGTGTCATGCGAATTTAGCCGATGATTTTTTTCAATTGCCGTTTTTGATGTGGGAATATATTGTACTGTTGGTGACCGGGACCCGGTTGCATGAAAGTCATTAAGTAATTTGACTTAGGGGTATCCCTGAGGGGAAAAAAATCCCTGAGGTAAGGGATTTCTTTAAGAGCGTTGCAACAAACATCTTAACTCACTCTAAGTGAGTTTAAACCTAAGAGTCTTACAGTAGTTTCTGGCAACATACGGCAATGGGCGCCGGGGTTGCCGTAGTTACTCAATAAATATGTATCTGACAATAAGTAGAACATATAAAACATACAAACCTAACAAACAAATAAAGGAGCGCTGCCTGTTTCTGTGTTGCTTTGTATTCAGCCGTTACGAGAAACAGCTTTCTTTCTGAAGCGCCCCCTGCTGACCAATGATGGAAGATTTCCCAAATGTAAAAATTAACCCATGTTTGGGGCTGCAAACACCTAGTTGTAAATGTAACAGGTGGGTGGACAAGAAGATGATGAATATAACGCATTACAAAAATAAAATGAATATTAATTAGTAACTGATACCTTTTGATTCCTTAAATCTATCAAGGTGAAATAGTTACTAAGGACTTTGTAGCAACACTGTGACAGCCTTAACTTCCCTTAAGTAAACCCTTCTCGCAACCTACGTTTCGCCAAGGGTACCCTTAACCTTATAATTAAGGGTTTTATTATCTTAAGGGTTTTCATGAAAGCTGTTCTTTAGCTGTGAGTCAGTTGGCTTCGCTCTAAATGGTCTGCAGTTGTGTTGTGTCTGGAGTGGAGTGTACCGGCTCTCCTGTCGATTTACAACTATATGAAGACGTTTAAACAACTAATATTTAATAACGACACACTGAGAATTAGATTTTATTATTTACTGGGGAAAACAAATGAGTGCAACGCTACACGATTAGCATTTTCTAGTAACAGTCGCTGCGCTTTGTAGTTTGAGCAGAACTCGCGTCTTTTATAATCATTTAAGTAAGTGATGCAGTCAGAGCTTTTCATGCTTGAGATTCTCAACCAAAAGTCATTAACCATATGTTGTTTTGTTGTGTCTTTCACGCTGTTCAACTGTACCTTATCAAGGTTTAGTACATAATTATGTCACCTTAGAGAAAGAATATGCTTAACTGTATTGAATCTAAGAAATCTTGATTTATCAAATCTATTTTTAAAAACATTTTAAAATTATATTTTTAACACACAAGTATATAGTTAAAAAGTACACTTTAAAATAACGTTCAATTTTTTTTTCTAAATCATGTAATAAGAATGTAATAACTGATTTGCTTTGTTGAAAATTACATTTAAAGCTAATATACTACATTTTGAATTCAAATTTGAACACAGAAGTGACATTAAGGCATATTTTAGTTTGATACAAATGCTGTCAGTGTATTCCACACTACATTTTAAACACATTGGAATAAAAATGTATATGAAACCATATTTTCCATTTAAAAATACCAAGAACATTTCATTTTAGTTCAGTCAATTTTTTTTTTCATTAATCTTATTTACACATTTAGGAGTATATGATTGGATGAAAACTATATGCAACTACCTTTCAATTGTTTGCCCATCAGCGGAAATTCCATCATGTAGATCTGCTCTAGTTGTCTGATGTGCATTTTCATAAGGGGTCAAAAATAAAGTCGTACCTGGGGTACCAATTAACGCTAGCTTCCAGATGGTTGCCCAGCTTTGAACAGTGTTACACAGCATGGGAAGATGATACGGATAACGCGTCAGAGTAAAGGCATTATATAAAAGGCTGATTAGGCCTGATAGATCGTCGTACTGCATGGGTTTCTCCCTCCGTCCATTTAATCTCAGCGTGCGCTGTATCGATGTACCGTGTCGGCCGAGCCGGGCTGAACGCGAGGCTGCAGGGTTTTAAATGAACATCGGCGCTGCGCTTTAAGACAAATGGCTGCTGATGAAATGTTAAATATTCATACTAACACTTACCGCCATGTCAGAGACAAGTTACCCACTGCTCTACAACAGCCATTAAACGCCGGCACGCCCCAGATCTATGCTGCCAATCTATATTACGTAACTCTGTGCTCCGCTAAACAAGAGCATGCAGTGGCAAACTGCAGAATGATACAGCCATTACTCTCTGGCATATCACAGACCCACAGTGCCAAGTCGTGTTATGTAACTGCAGGAGCACACGCTAAACACACTCGCCCTACAACATACACCAGAAGCACAGGCTGTGTGATCTGTAACTCGTTAATACACTGCACTGGATAGTGAAGGTTAGTTTCCTGTGACGGTGTTTCAGGTTTAGGTGAAGAAGGACGTGGATGTTTTTTTACACACACGCCGCATGCGCACATGCTGTCAAATGATTAATCGCGATTAATCACATCCATATTAAAAGATTACCTAATACCTAATACATATGCGTATAATGTGTATGTTTATTATGTATATATAAATACAAACACATGCATGTATAGATTTTGTATTTATATGTAATGGATAAACATATATATTTTCAACATATATATTGTATGTGGGGGTATTTTAATATACATACTAAATATACATAGTACACATAAATGTACTGTATAATGTAAACAAAACATTTATTAAATATAACAATATAATAATACATATGTCACATGACAGTATAATAACAGCCAATCAGAATTGGTATTTTTTATGTTAAATGCACACTACTGTTCATACTGTTTGGAGAAAGCAAGATATATATTTAGAAATACTATTCCACAATGCATTAAATTGATCGAAGGTGACAGAAAAGACACTTAATGTTACTATTTTATTTGATTGATTGATTGATTGATTGATTGATTGATTTTTTTTTTTACTATAATGTTTCTACTTTAGCTTTTAAGACTCCTGAAAGAAATTGGTTTACCCAAAAATACAACAGTTTTTAACATATATAAAGAAATATTTCTAGCATATTAGAATGATTTGTGAAGTATCAAGTGACACTGATACAACAAAAAAAGGCCAGTTATTAGTTATGGAGGCCATCTGCAAATAGTTTTTTGCTAGGGCTGCAGAGATGTGTAATCTGAATGAAAGGAGATGACCTGAACCTCTGGCAAGCTATTAAATTTGGAAATATGGATGTCTTCAGCCCACGTTGTCTGTATGCAGTTTTACAATAAATGAGGATTCAGAAAATATTGTTCATAAAGATGCTCTGCATTACGATATAATAGGCTAGAAATAAACGTGCTGCTTGCCAATATTAGTTACATCCTGTAAAAATAATTACAGAACATTAATGGCAATCAAGTAATGATGCCAAATATTTAGATGGCCTAAACAGATAAATACAGTAAAAATATAAAATTTTGCTGCTTATACAGACAAGTTAATTTTATTATGTATATTGTTCCCACATGCTTTTTTCGTCTGCGTGGGGTTTGAATAGCTAGCATTTTTCAAACACAGGCTTTTCCATCCATTAATCCATGCATCCATCCATCCATCCATCCAACCATACATCCTCATGGATGTTCGTTTATTATTAAAATTGGGTCTTTTATCTCCCCATCCCAGGTGTCACTCAGCAGGATGGATGTTGCCATTCACTAATACCTGCGTGTGCACAGACACTCACTCACACGCAGCTTATGTCAGCCTCTCTCGAGACTGATATATACCCATCATGAGGATGGGATGACCATCTGTAGCCAGCACACGCGTATATACATACACAGTCCCACACATGGCCATTTAAAGTCATTTAGCTATTGACAGATACTGTCAAAGTGCAGGAAATATACTTCTACTTTACCTATGATCCCATAATGTGTGTTTGCGTATATGCGTGTCACGGTGGGGTTTAAGTGGGAATGGCATCGCGAGTCGATCCTTGTCGGTCATGTATGAGGTCTGCTGACATGACGACAAAACACAGGTCATTGCTTCAGCTGCGTACAGATGATAGAGAGAGCAAGACTGTGTTTTAATGTATCTCATCATCACATTCATAGCTACTATTTTAAGATGAAGTACTACTATTTATTTACACCAGAATGTATTGTAGATGGTAACATGATATATGAATATAATAGAATAACCAGACCAAATGGTTCCAAACACATTTAAATGGTAAATATTTACTATAATATGAGTATAACATGATAAACGAATAACCAACCAACCAATCATATGTATGCAATGCAAGATTGCATAATACAAATATTAAAATGGTAATAATTATCAATATAGCTAGACCAAAATATTGATAAAAAACAGTTAGTTATTCATTTAATAATAATTTGAAAGAATATTATTAAAAGTATAACTAGATATCATCTATAATTTAGACCAAACTGTGTTTTGAAACTATAAATATTTAATGTGAAATTTAAATATAAAATGATAAATGAATAATCAAAAAGACCATATGTATGTAGCACCAAATGGCCTCACATGACTAATTAATAACCAGACTAAAATTATGTTATTTAATAATGTAACATCAAATTGTTACAGAAATATTTTGATGGTAAAATGTTGCATTTAAAAGTGTAAATATATATATATATATATATATATATATATATATATATATATATATATATATATATATATATATATATATATATATATATATATATATATATAAATATATATATATATATATGAATGAATGTGCATGTGTCCATTAGAAGAATTGTGTGCATGCATTTTTCTTTTTAGTGGATTTGTATTTATAGTGACTTTTAGACATGCATTTCGCTGGTGGCATTGCAACATTGTGCTATAGAGAACAGTGCTATTTATAGCTAGATGATGTATAAGGGTCCACTGGCTCGGAGAATGTGCTACTATTTCCTACACGAGCGCAAGCTCACACACACATGCATACATACACAGATTGTGTCTTATGTCGCATTGGCCTCCCTGAAGAGAGGCAGTTGCATTAGGCCACATCTATAGCAGCAAATTGAATCCATCTATCCATCTAACAGTATTTATTTTATTTTCTCCCTCAGGAGACTGAGATCAGCAGGAAGAGGAAGGAGTGCGAAGTCCTTGAGGAGGAGGTGAAGAAAAAAAGCCAGTCATGTCAAACTCTGGTGAGAGCCTTTACAAGTTCACATCTTTTGAGAGGGTCTCACATGCTGAGTGTCATATCAAGGCTCTTCTGACATATCCAGTGGTTAGTCTTCCACCGTGCAGCGCTTTCGAAGGCAAGATTCATACAAGGATGTAGCTAAAGGGTACTCATGATTTTAGGGGCCTACAGTTGCCCTCATTAATGATTAAAACCTTGCATTATATGAGAGCTAGTCTACATGCTTCGTGCTTTTATTTTATTATACATTTTTTAAATCAAAGTGTATTTTAAATATACATATTTGATATAATATACAAATATAATAGATGTACTAATACTAATGTATTTAATACTAAATAGATGTATTTGATTATTTACGTAATTACTTTATTACATTACATACAAAAATTATAAATGTTAAATATTTAATGTCATATTTAAATAATAAAGGCAAGGCCATATTTATTTACTATAATAAACTAACCAGGCCAAATAAATATATTTATTTGTATTGTATGCATTTATTTAAATACTGACATTAATTTATGTAATTAAATACCAAAGTGTTGCAAACATATTTAAATATGTGACATAAACAAAAACTATTTTATTTATTTGTGTTACTAAATATTTAAATGGTAAAAATATAATTTAATCAATGTAATAAATATGTAATAAATAAAGCCAAATTAGGCCATATAGATGGCCTAATGTATGTATATATTTATTTATTTATTTATAGTGATGTCAAACAATTAATCATGATTAATTACATCCAAAATAAAAGTTTTTATTTACATACAGTGTGTTGTGTATATTATAAATATAATATATATATATATATATATATATATATATATATATATATATATATATATATATATTGAAAAATATTTATATGTATATATTTATATTCATATAATTTATGTCCGGTATAAATATACTTAATATATAAACATAGCATGTTTAATATAACATATAAATATAATAACCAGACCATACAGGCCATTTTTTTAATTCTTTTTACTTAAGATTTGCTTTAAAAAGTTCTTTAAATTCTTTAATGCCTTGTTTTTTATCATTTGTTTTGTTTCTATCAAAAATTAAATAATAATTTACATTAGTTTACATTTATTGATTTTCTTAACTGAAAAAACGTCTCCTTTAACAGTGACCAGAGCGCATGTAAGATGCGTTGCTTAAATTCTCAACATTTGGTGCTGTAGGTGGTGCAGGATTGTACAAGGGATCAAACAACCTTGTGGGAAGTGGCCCACTTCTGCCAGCCCACCCTTGAGAACTGCGTGCTTTAGTGTAATAATTAGACTGGATTTTGACTGGCACGCTACATTTTGATGCCGGGCGAACGTTTTGGGGACAAAACAGTTGCTGATCAAGGTGTTTGCCTGACCGAAACACGCGGATGTCGGAGACGCTTTGCTTCCGCACACATACATACTCTACACTCTCAAGGGCGTTCGCTCTCTTTCCCACTATCTCTCGGTTTTTCTCGCTGTTTTCACATAGCTGACATGCAGAGCTGACTCCAAGGTCCACTGTCAGGGGAAACAAAGCGAGCAGAAGGACAAAAAAGCGAGCGCAAGAGAGGGGGAAAGAGAGTGTGCGGAAGATGAGGGAGAGTGAGAGAGATAAAGAGTGCTGGTGTGTACGTCACGGAGACTAATCGGCCCTGACTGCCAGGGAAGCTCTTTTAAACAGCCTCTCTCTTCTTCTGTATTCCTCTCACCTCAGCGTTCGGGAAAGACTTTTCATCCATTACACATGAGAGAGGCTTTGCCGAGGCTTTTTAGAGCTGAGGAAGACCTTTTAAGTGGGTCATGCCCCGAGTTTCACATTTGATTCCTGGTTTTTGGTCTTTTGTGGAATTAATTGAATATAAGTTCTTGTATCATATGCTGTGAATTCAAGGGTACAAGCTGTTTAAGTAGTTCTACTCTCAGTGCTGGTGTTGTATTGATACTCGGATAAAAAGATTGATCCTAACTGATAATACTGGTATTATATTTATATATTATATCTACAATAAATGTACCTTTCTTTGTAATGCATATCTAGGCAGTTGAATAAACACTGACAGGGTGATTAGAAAATCTAATGTCCACTAATCTAATAAAGTGACACATTATTACCGGAATAACATATTAATATATATTAAGAGCAGTGTAATAATACAGTTTATTTATTTGCCATTATTTAGTCTTTTTAATATAAGCTTTGAGGTGGAAAAAGTCGTTAAACTTTGGTTTATTTTAATAGTGTAATGTATTATTGTATTGTATTATTATGAAAAAAACTAGACAAAAAACATCTCAATAGAACAGTTTGCATGGAGTTGGTTATTTAATTGCTTTTGAGATTTTCATATATTTGACAAAAATATATTTAATCAGGAATATTGTAAAATATGATTTATAATCATTTAAATTAGTTTTTTTTAAATATATTTTAAAATATGCAAAATGTATTCCTGCCATGCAAATATTTTCAACAATTTTCAGTGCCATGATCCTTCAGAAATCATTATAATATTTGTTGCTAAAGAAACATTTCTTATAATTAACATCAATGTTGAAAAAAGGTGTGCAAAGGAAAATTCTAATACTTTTTTCAGGACTCTATAGCCGCTTTTCCACTATCGGGCCGAACGGTTGTCTTTGAAGAACCGTTCCATTGCGCATCGATCCGAGCCGGCCGATACAGTTACGTTTTCATTTTCCATTGCGGGGCTGATAACGGATTTCTGGTTAATGCGTGACAGATCCTGAGTGACGACGCCACGGCGCGCGCACACACTCCACAGCAAGGTTTAGTGCGCCTGTCCAACCGTGCCGTGACTTTCCAGGCTCACGTACAAACACAACCGGAGCCGTAGAACCGTTCGGCCCGATAGCGGAAAAAGCGGCTTTTGAGTAATACAGCGTTCAAAAGGACAGCATGTACGTATATGTAATAGAAATCTATTAGAACACAATTAAAGTGTTTAATATCACTTTTGATTAATGCAGTGCATTCTTGCTGAATAGTGTTTAATTTGAAAAGAAAAAGTGTAAATTTTCAAATGTGAAATGGCGACTTTTTGGGTGGTTTGTAATGATTTTCATTTGCTTCCTCAAAACAAAATAAGTGGTCCACATTTAAATAGCTAGGTAAAAATGCTTGCGAGTCTCGGTAGGTCTCACAGTGTGTGTGAATCAGCAGTATAACTGTTTCTCTCCACAGGGGCTCTCTGTATACCACAGGAGGCTCCATTTTCACAGTAACGACTGCAGAAATACACGGAGCTTAGTCTCCTGACGGGTCTATACAAAAACAAACATTGGCAAAGCCTGACAGAAGTCTTTTTGCTTCTTTATTAAACATTGTTTGTTGCGGCTTGGCAGAACGTTCATGCAAACTCCCGCATCTGCCAGCCCACATCCCCTAATGAGTGAACTACACCTGAAACATCAGCATTTTTCACGCTGTTCCAGATGAAGATCCTGAGGTGTTATGAACCACGAGTTCAGTGTTTTCCTCTTTCGCCGAGCACTAAACTAGTCAGTTTTTTTGTGATGCGACTGTTGGGAATATAGGACAGTAAAAAACAAAATGCACGTGAAATAATGTTAGCATACAAAATTACTAAAAAAGTTGGGAAGCAGAGTATTCTGGGAATATTAAGAGAGATATATTAATTAGATTAGATATTATTATGTTTTACTGCATAGAGTAAGGAACTTACTTACTTGAACAACTTTTTAAAAGGGTATTTTACAGATATAAATCCAATTATTTGTATAAGCAGGGTAATGTTTTAATAACACTGAGTAAACCTGATGTCAAAAGATCTTTTCTAAGCCTACATCGAAAACTGAGTTGCTGGAAAATTCCATCAGTCTCCGCGAGAAGAAGCACCTGAAAGCAGGCTAAAGGTCTCCACAGTGCATTACGCTGAAAGGATGCTATTACAAGGCGTTTAAATAAAGTTTTTACTAGCGAAAGACTCTAAAATGCTATCCGAGTGCATATTTTTATCTCCCGTGACCTCTTTGCGTAAATGCAATCAGTCTCGTAATGTTTCCAGCGTACAACTTCACTAGCACACCGTGTTAAAAGACGGAGTGCAGAGCTGCAAGGGCCAAACCCAATTACCTAAAAGCTGTGTCTGCCAGCCTTTGGACAGTCTATGAGGTGCCCTGAGTTGTTTTTTTTTTTTGTGAGTATACATACACTTGCATGTTTTTGTGTGTCCATTAGCGGCAGAGCGAGCTGTTTGTCCCCTCGGCTCCAGCAGCTGCTTTTGTGCTTATTTTGTGCCCTACTGAAAGGCTAATAGGAATTAATGGGGAAAATACAAAAAGAGACATGCTGTTCTTACATGACGTCAAAAGCGATTCTAGGGGAAAAGAACGCTTTAGATTTTAATTTCACGCTTTCGTCATATCCCCATATCCCTATCATTTTGCACTTTTATCACCGTAACTGCTGTTGTTTTGTATGGGAACAGTGACCTGTCGCTGGTGGTGTTGTGTCTTGGAAGGTGGGATTGGGGACGGTCTCTCTGAGGGGACCATCTGCCTCTCTTCTTAATCACTAATCGCATTTACATCTGATTTATGAATTTACGCATATGCAGCTACATGCATGTGTGATTTCATGCACATCCAAGAATGATTCCCAAACTGTTGTTTCTGTGACACTTTTCAAATAGAGCTGGGTGATATTTTCACTACTGACATTTTAATGCTCTTTTTACTGGGCCATTAAGTTTCTCAAAGGCCTTGTCATACTACTTTTGCAATCCTTGTCTTGTGAGTCACAACTATGACAGCTTTAAGAGCATCTCTGATTTATAAAAATCAACGTCAGTGTTGAGTTTGATTCGCCGTTGGAGTTTTATTCATTCCTGTGAACTTTTTTAATTTTAATCATTACGTATAATTTACTGTTGTATAATAATTGCTTGTGTTCAGCCGTGAGGAAAACATTCCCTAAACATCGTTATTATATATTTATTTTCATTTTAATTTTATTTTATAGCCATATTTTCATTCAAGCTTTAATAGCCGTTTGGTGAAAAAGATTATTTTCTATTTCATAGAAGATTATATTTTTGAATCTATTTTTTATGATCAACAAATTTGCCTTTATTTGATCACAGGATACAGTAAAACTATATTATAAAAAAATTGCAATTTGAAGTAGCTGTTTTCCAATAAATGCATTTTAAAATATAATTTAGTTCTGTGATGGCAGAGCAGAATTTCCACTGCTGTTCCTCCAGACTTCAGTGTAGAAATTATTCTCTTATGTTTCCATAAATAGAAAGTTCAATTGAACAACATTTGTTTCAAATAGACATTATAAAGATCTTTAATGATGCGTCCTTGCTGAATAAAAATGTTATTTTAAAAAAGTGTCTAAATGAATATGATAAAAAAAAAAATTATAAAATAAAAAATGACAAAGAGATACAGTATTCCATGTCCTTATTTGTCACATTGTGTCTGAGTGGAAAGCACATGCTTTCTTGGAGCCAGAAATGCCGGTGGTTAATTTGGAGTAGGACCATCACCTAAAGCATTAGATCAGAGATTATTCATGAGAGCATCAAACATTCTGATTTGCTTTTGGCAAATATTCAATAAAGCATATGCAAATTGTATGTTTATTATTTGCCCATTAATTGGGTCAAAGATGATTAGCGCTGTGGCTATACCATTTTTAATTCATAACACTGTTCTGTTTTTGTGTAAACATACAGACGGGAAAGTGCCTCTGGTATAACTTTTAGTATGTAGATGTGCATTGCTGAAGTGGCTGGCGTGACTTTGCCGACGGGACTCGTTCGATTTTAAGGTCATGCTTCTGTTGAGCGGTTGTCACAGAGAAGAAGGGAATGCGAATCAAACCGTAGATTTAGCAACATGCTAAAAAACAAATTAGCAGTCACGTAGCAACGGCACAGCAACCACTTTGATGATATGTGATGAATTTTTGCATTGGGAGGCACCGCCCACATTTTCTTAGTCATAAACTCATAATCTCAGTATTACCATATTTCAGGCTCATTGTAGCATGAATTCTGGTGTCAATGGGAATATGCTAGCTATCTCTTGAATGGAGTGCTTGCAAAGAGAGGGGTGTTTGGCGAGCAAGCAGAACAGATTGTGTCGTCTCAAAGGTCAGTGCCGCTTATTTCCTGGAAGGGCCTGACATCCATTACCCTCTCTTCGACTGGACATCTTCCATAAAGCAGGATGTCTGGCTACAACACCATCCAAAAATACAATAAAAGCTTTAATCTATCTATCTATCTATCTATCTATCTATCTATATCTATCTATCTATCTATCTATCTATCTATCTATCTATCTATCTAATCTAAAAATACAAAACTTTTATCTGAAAAAGAGTACTTTAGACCACTGAGCAACAGTCCAGTTTTTTTTTTCTCCTTAGCCCAGGTAAAATGCTTCTGACGTTGTTTCTGTTTTAAAAAGTGGCTTGGTAGCTCTTTTCCTGAAAACGTCTGAGCTGGTGACACTTGATGCTCTGACTTCAGTCACTCATTGTGACCTCTTTGCGTGAATGCAATCAGTCCCGTAATGGTGCTTTTCGATGCAAAATTCATCACATATCATTAAAGCGGTTGCCGGGCTGTTGCTACGTGACTGCTAATTAGTTTTTTAGCATGTTACTAAATCTAGTTTGAGTCACAGTCCCTTCTTCTCTGTGACAACCATTGTGCAGTCATTGTGAAGCTCTCCCGCGTGTTTCAGTCGGCTTTGCTTGACAGTATTCTCAAGTTTGCGGTCATCCCTGTTGCTTGTGCGCCTTTTTCTACCCAATTTATAAACTTTGCACGTAATATGCAAACAGTTAGGTTAGGATTAATCTGTCTGTCTTTCTGTCTATCTGTAGTGTCTATACGTCTATCTACTTTTATTTGTTTATATACCTGAGATGTGCTTAAGTTTTTTGTGTGCATGTGTGTGGGAGAAGTGCAGGAATTATATATGTATACACTATATGTACTTACTGTTCTTTGTGCAACACAAAGTTTAATACAGACAAGCACAAAAGTTAATATCACATTATTAACATTAGTATGTTGTTATGAACATAATCAAAACGTGTTCTGATGCAGAGAGCAGAGGGTTCCAGATACAAAACGCGTTTGTGTGTGTGTGTGTGTGTGCGTGTGCGTGTGTGTGTGTGTGTGTGTGTGCGTGCGTGTGTGTGTGTGTGTGTAATTAGTGTATGCTTCACTTCAAATACATTATTAGCAGGCTCTTCCAGCAGAATGAATAGAATGTTTTTGTAACGACCTCCCTCATGGCATCCCTCCCTTTTTTTTTTACCATTTGTTTTTTTCATCATTTGCTCATGCAAATGATGGTGCTGCAGAAACAGCGCCGAGTCTCCTGGGCTGCTTCATGCAATTTGTTAGCGTTACACATTCGATGTGAATCAAGTTTATATGCGTCTAATCTGTAATCATTAGCGCTCTCGTTCTCTCTCTCTCTCTCTCTCCTCCACACCGGGTCAATCGAGGCTTAGTCTATCATCCGTTCAGAGTTTTTTGGATCGATGTTCAGAGAGTGGGCTGCCAATGCAATCGTGTGCAGCTCAGGAGAGATTGGAAGTGACTGCAGCGAATTGACGCTAGTTGAAATGACAATGGCCTTTCGATGAGAGTGAATGGAGAGAAATGGAGGTGATCTTACCTCTGTTATGAGGCAAGAGTGTATGTGCTTGTATGACGGAAAGCCACTAACGTTTAAACCTGTTTATTATTTTGCTCCACGTTTCATTCACAATTACGTTACTTGTTATTGAGCTTTATTAGAGTAAAAGATCATTTTTTTCTGATTTATAGATGTAACAAAGGAAAATATATGCATTTTACCACGAGAGATGCATCTTTTTTCTGTAGAACATAAACCAGGAAGTTAATATTTTCATGCTCGGACATATCTGAGGCCACACACACATGGAGATGCACACACGAACACACGAATACTCATATTTGTGGCTTTTGCCTGAAGATAACTTGAGTAAGCGACTTCAGCGTCAGGCCACGTGGATGTTGGTGTAGTGTAATTAAGTTTTTCTCTTGCAGTGAAGGGAGAAAGCGGTGTAGGATGGGGGTTTGGCTAGGAGGCGTATGCAAATTTTCTGCAGCATTCAAGATTAACCAATCATTTGAGAAGTTAACCTAATTATACAGAGCTATTTGAAGGTGTACAGCATGCTGTCTGATGTGTTGTGTGCTTCTCTCCTCTCCTGGGTAGTGCCTCATCAGCATTACTTTCTTGTACTTCTCGATCTTGCTTCCTCTCCGTCTGTCTCTCTCAATTATATTTTGATTTCAGTTTAGTGAGCTTCACTGATATGACAATACAGTGCAACATCTGTCAAATTATCTACCTTTTCCTGATGCAAAAATGGCCTAGCTTCCGGTCTCTCATCCGCGTCCAGCTATTTGTATGGCTGTACAAAACAGTTCATTTTGCTCCTTGATATTAAAAATTGGTGTTCCCCATCATGTTATTTTAAGGTATTATCTTAATTATGAACACACTAGTACAAATTAAAAAAGTATTCACCAATAAAACAAATGTTTTGCACTAAAATAAATTAAATTAAAATTTTTTTATGTTTTGATGAGTAGTGTTGTGTTCACCAAGATCACTCCTGCTCCTTTGAAAAATAAAATAATAGGACAAGTAGCCTTGTTGTGATGTAAAATAGCTTTTTCTATTTAAAATATATGTAAATATATAATCTATTCTTGTTATGGCAAAACTTTTCAGTAGCCATCATTCCAGGTTTCAGTGTCACATAATACTTTAGAAATCTTTCTAATATGCTGATTTGAAACAGCTGTTAAAGTTTTTTTTAGTAACAGCTAGTATAAAAAGTGTAGTTATACGTTATTATTGTATATTAAAAAATTGTATACATACTGTGTGTATGGATGGACGGATGGATAGATAGAGAGAGAGAGAGAGAGAGAGAGAGAAACGGGTACATCCTAGGATAGTGGCAATTTAAAAAAAAAAAAAAAAAAAGTCAAATTATAACTAATTAGTATTTTGGATGAAAGTAATTCATCTTTTAATGTGTTTTTATTGTAAATAAACCTGACAAGACTTTTTAAATTGAACACATTTTTGGTAAATCAGGGAAAAAGTGTTATATTTATTTTTGTGTTAGAAAAACAAAAACAAAATTGCAATTAAAGTATAAATAAAAAAGATAATTTCCTGCAATACTTCATAATGCATTTAGAATCAGACATGTATCCAAAAGGAATAAATTACAAAAGTGAAATGTGCGCTTTATTTGAGCATTTCATCCCACATAATAAAAATTTCTTAATAATATTGCTTCAAAATGTAATACCATTCTCTTCTTCTGAAACAACTTTTGGTGTAACTTAGTCTTTGCTGATTTAGTGCTGGACTCTCTCTTTCTCCTGTTTTTCTTCTCCTTGTGTGTGTAGACTGTTCTAGACGTGTTGTGTGGAGACGGCATGATTTCAGTTGACTACTGATCTCTGTAGTTCAAACCCTCAGTGTCAGTCTTTCTAAGACAGATGGGCCGCAGCGTCTCTCTCTTACCGTCTTCACTCCCTCACTCACTCTCTCCCCGTCTCGCTCTCTTCAAAATGAATAATGCATTGACTAACACTAGCTGTGTTGGAAACTCTCTGTTCTTACCAGGAATACACCCTGCCGTCTAAACGTGTGTTTATCAGTGTGTGCCTGTGAGTATTCCTGCTAGACGCAAGCGCGTTTGAAAAATTGTACCACAAAAGTGCGAATCTAACATTTCTGTGTGTGTGTGTGTGTCTCGGCAGGAGAGTGAGCTTCAGCATGTTCTGCAGGAGAAAGCACGTCTGAATCTCCGCTTGTTCAACGATACCCAGAAGGCAGCAAAGTATGAGCAGGTAAGCAGTCCGTCTCATTGTGGCTTACGGCTAGATAGTAAACCCTCGCCGTCTACTCGCTCACACGCGCACAATGGCATTGTAATCCGCTCGCGCTATCATTTGTTCCCTGGTGGAGAGCACTAATGGTGTTTTTACCACTTGAGTGGAAGTGGAGGATTGTTCCTCATAAAGCTGGAGGCCTTGAGCTGCCCGGCACACATTTCAGCATCCTCTAACTCAATCCACCGAGTCCCTCTGCCCCGCCGGAGCATGCCAGCGACCACCCACTCACTCGTGAGATTGATGAGTTCATCACTGAATGGCGGTATAAACGCACACTGTATGAGTATGGAGGATTTGTGCCGAGATATAAATGTCATGCTGCTTTTTAGTTCATGCTAAAGGAGAAACTCTGGAAGAATAAGGTTTGACTTGAGGGTGAATCAATCACAGTTACACGTGCGTCTGCAAAGTTGAGTTTCAGTAAAGATTAAGAGGAGATGGTTAGGTGGTTTTGATTTGATTGATTTTGGTTTTAGTTAATACAGAGAAAATATCATTTTTTTTTTTTTTTTTATCAGCAAGGATGCATATTGCTCAAAAGTGTCAGTGAAGACATTACAAAAGATCCCAAATAATATTTTTTTAGCTTTTATTTTATCAAAGGATCCGAAAACAATGTGTCATGATTTCAACCAAAAATATTAAGCGGCACTTAAAACTTTCAACTGATTATAATAGTCAATGTTTCTTGAGTAGCAATATTGTATCTACTTGTATAAATTATATAGTAGTCATATAAATTATTTAGTGCATTTAATATATAAATTTAATTTATATTTTATTTTCTTAATATATACAAAAGTTATTTTCAATGATAATGTCAGTTTAAATGTGTTTATTTTCTATTAAAAAAGCAGCAAACTACAATTTGGATCCTAAATACCTGTCAGCACTAAGAAGGTTTTGCAGTTAGTACTTTACTATTTTTATCTGACTTTTTAACAGTCAAACGAGTCTGTGCTTCATTGCAAAATGATTTAACGTCTCAGATAATGACAGCACATTCCACGAATAACGACTGAGCGAAGCAGTGCTCCTTGAATCCAAGTTAATCCTGTCTTTCCATGTGTAAAATGGATCTGTAGTGGCATGGGCAACCATACTGTACCTTGTTAAATAATGTATCTGCATTTTATTATCTAATATTAGCTTTAAATTTGCAAATCAGGTTATTTTTGTGTCATGTTCCAATAAACGACTGTAGCTCTTGTAAATATTTTGAAATAAATTGTATTTCTATGTTCACTTTTCACTATATTCAGAGTTTTATTATTATTATATAAATATTATATTAATTGTTGATTTTAGGTTTAGTTACTTTTAAGGTAAATAAAATAAAAAATAAGAAATGTTGTCTTGCCAAATAGCTGAAAAGAAGATAATGTATTATTATTATTTTATTATATTTTTTTTTATTGCCATTTATTTAGCAGTTTTTAGTAATGATATCTAGAATAGTGCTGTGTTCAGATACACAGTATTTAAGCTTTGGTTCGTAATAGCGTGCTAGAAAGAACTGGAGCTTTCCTGATTCAAAGCGCACATATCTATTTCCTTTTATCTCTTGGTATTATTTATTTATTTATTTTTTTCCTGATCCACCGTTTGTCTACTCTGTATAGTTTCTGTGTGTTGTTTAAAAATGTAATTTCCTGGATAGTGAAGTTAATATCGCTTGTGATGTTGATCTCGAGGTGAGGGTCTGTGGTGTGTAGTCATGGAAAAGCAATTTCCTGAAGGAGCGGTTTATGACAGCGTCAAGAAACATTGTTGAACAAGACATTGCAAGTCAGTTTCCCGCGTGTATGTGTAAGATTTTTTTTTCGAGGGTCTGTCGCATCTGAAGAGTGGATATGAAGAAGTGCTGCTCTCTGGAACTGGCAGATATTACATTCTTGTAATAGCAGAATTTTATAAAAAACATGATTGGATTCATGCTTGAGCAGCAGCGTGTTTACAAGCGCTGGTTTGTCATGCCACTGATGGACCATAGCTGCCATCAAACAGACATATATTATTCGCATAAAAAGCACAACATATCACTTACGTTCTTGTTACCAAACACAGCAGTCTCTAAATATCATTCTTTATTAATATACTTCAGTGCTAGATAACAACTAATCTGTAAATATAAATGTTTTGCTTGTCATTTTTTGGATGGGGTGTTCAGTTGATGTCAGTTATTATTGGTATTCAATATTGGTATCAAAAATGCTTATTATTATATTATTATTATTATTAAGAACACAGCTTCATATTCTTAAAGGAAATCATGATGCTTTTGTCGTTTGATGAATTAAAAATGTAAAATGAGAGAATCTATTTACACTTGCATACGTGAACTTTTTTTTTTTTTTTTGAAAAATTTCCTATTATCATCAACATTCAAAATGCTTTCGTTGCTTAATCCTTTTTGTCATTATTTATTTTTATATTATTGTCAAATGTAAGGGACTTATTTTAACAACAATAAATAATGTTCAGTTATTATTATAATTATTATAATATATATATGAATTGTCCTAGACTTATAATATATAATACAGCAGCATGTATGCATTGGGCTCCATTACTTATGTCTTTCGATGCTGCTCCTGTGAACTATAATCACCTAGTTGGGTCTTGGATGTGCATTTTTCTGATCTCCCCTAGTTCTGTCTCACACCTGCAAGTGTGATGTGTTATCTCAGATTTATGCCCGCTAGCATCAGCACCCCTATAGCCTGCTTATAGTTAATCTTTTAGTCATGTCTGTGTCAGTGTTTAGTTGGAGGCACATCTTGGCATCCCATCCTGGCAGAGCAGTGTCCTCCTGCTGAGCTGTTCGAAGGTAGGCCGTGTCCGAAACGTCCGAGTAGGTGTGTTGTCAAACGCTGTTGCAAAACAGGATCCCTACTCCCTCATTAGTCATTTATGAATGCAGTACCTTTGAGGCCTATAGCAATACAGAGGAAGGAAAAGAGGGAGAGATAGAAAAGGCAGCAGAAATAAAAGAACCCTAGTAATTCAAAATCATCAGGAGGTCTGTAAGTGGGATATTCATAAGTAATGAAGTACACTTTCCACAGTTTATGGTTTGATTTCTAGTAACATACTGCATGCATTTGATTTGCTTAAAGTGGTATTACACCCCAGAAATGTATATTCTGTCATGATTCACACAAATTAAGATCTTCTAAAAATTAAGGTCTTTCTGACTCTGACACAACTACCACAATCAAGGCCCAGAAAGATAGTAAGGACATCATTAAAATAGTCCATCAGTGGTTCAACCTAAATATTACAAAGCTACAAGATTACTTTTTGTGCCCAAAGGGAACAAAAATAACTTTATTTAACTATTATTTCTCTTCCTTCTCGGCCTTTGAGACATATTTACAAGAGTATCACGACACGTAACGTTACGGTTGAACCACCGATGCCACATGGACAAAGATGGTAGCCGTTGACTTCCACAGAATGGAAAAAAATACTACGGAAGTCAGTGGCTACCCCCTCTGTTTGTTACCGACATTCTTCAAAATATGTTCTTTGGTGTTCAACAGAAGTAAGGAGCTCGTACAGGAGCACAGCTCATTATAGGAGAACTTGGGAGGAAATGACAGTAAATCCCTGCAGCTGTGTTTCCCCGTCTAACGGAAAACCTTCCCAGAAGAGTGGAAGCGGGGAGGCTAAATTTTTATTAATTTAAAACACGTTAAAAACGCAGTTCATACAAAGAGTGGCTTTAATATACGTCTTCTAATCAAATTTTACTTCCGCATTAAAGTTCATGTTATATAGCTTGGGAGGTTGATACTGATAATAAATAAATGAAAAGAAAATCCTAAGCAGTTTATTATTTTTAAAGTATAGTTTATCCGCTCCGCCGCCATACAATATACTTAAGCTGCAAATTATTTACAATCAAATGTCACAATCAGGAAAAATTACGCTCACAATTGTAAGAACTTGCTTTAATGTAGGTTTCACGGATACTGTAGTGTGTGTACAGGCAGCAGAGTTTCAATGAGGCTTTATATTTTGGCCTACACTATAGCACAACAGCTCCTTATGTTACGATGCTAAACTGAGAGCTGTGATGGTGTGACGTCTCTGAGTCATGTGAGCCTGCTCTTGCTTGAAAAGAATGGTCCTTCATGCATCACTTATTTTGTGAGTTTACCCCCACTCATCCCTCCCCTTCATCTCAAATAGCTGTTTCAGAGTGAGACATCATTGAATCTGCAGCTCTGTCCCAGCACTCACAATGACAGTCATCAAGATGGCAGCTGCTCCATCTACTCAGCTTGTGTCTATCCAGTCTGTTTGTGGCTCAGCATTACTGGATAGACGACTTTTTTTTTAGCTTACACACGCAGAGCCATTAAAATCTGTTCCTCACTGGAGAAGTTATCTTCCTAACCTCGTCTAGACAACCGAGTCCGTGACAATATTCCAGAAACAGCTGAAAACTCATCTCAGAAAACTCATCACACTTAATTGCACACCGCTCGCTCTTGTAAAACATCAAATCAATTCAAATAACAAAATCAAATAAAAACGTATGAGTGAAAAAGAGCACTTTTAATATTTCTTAATACCTATCCATTTTATCTTGTAATATTTATTAAGAAAATGATTGTGATCAAATAGTAATGGTTCTCTGATAAAGACCACTGATTTCGTTTGTGTATTCTATTGCATTTAATTGTATTTATTGTATTTTCCCTAAGTATAACTGATTTAAGAAATTGCATTTAAAATGTATTTAATTTTTTATATATAATAACAACCATATAGACAAATTAACTATAATTAAATTAAATTATAATTAACACAATTTTAAAATTATTAAAACTTAAAAAATCTTGAAAATGTAATTAAAAACAGAAAACACAAAAATAAAAGACTATTTCAAAATATTAATAAAATATATAATGGTATCTGAGTGATACTAAAAACACTGTTTTTAAGTGCACACAAGGCCTTGACATAAGGCTTCGACTGAATTACTGAGTAAATTGGTTTTCTCCATTTTAAAATCCTTTTTCATTTAGAACTAGGCTTAACCTGTGTCTCTGTAATTTTCCTTGCACTTTTGAATGAATGTTTTCTTTTAAAGTATGCAAATTTTGTAAATTCTAAAACATAAACACGGTGCATGGTGCCTTAAACCGCTTTCACAGCACGATATGTAAAGCTAAAAATAAACCGGGCCTTTGATTAGATATAGTTGAATCGTGAAATGATTTAGAAATTCTTAACTGCCCACATGACCTTGGTGATAGCCGAGTTGTTTCAAAGGTGAAGGAAGTTTCTGAATCGTCATATACAATTACAAAGACATTGTGTATTTCAACATCCCATATCACGTCACAAAAAAATAATATTTATTGAAAGGAAGTATGATCGATTATGAAAAGCTCTCTTAAATTGTTGTACGGAGTCGTTTGTTCAACACCACCATCACTATACAACAACATGCCGGTTGAATGTCATAAGAATCGCAATACAAGTGTAATAGGTCAAACATATTTCCTCTAGAACAAGCGTATTCAGCTGTAATTGCTGTTGCAGTAGGTGTTCACTTCAGGTCAGGTTGCAGATAAGCGATGAGTGTCAGATTGGACAGGCGTGGAGTGTGAGTTCTGCCTCTGTCTCTGACAGCTCAGCTTTTTATCATGACTGACGCTACGATCGATACAGGACGTCAACCCCTCTGCTCTCGCTCTCTAAAAACACCGCTCTCACCCCACAGCCCAGTGCTGACTACGCATGCTCCGTCTATCACATATCAGTGGATAGAGACAAACAGAATATGTCATTTTCAATTGATCAGAGTATTTAATAGCATAATTGAATCCTTTGGGGGAACCTCTTATAGGTGACAGTGGAGCGGATGTGCCTGGAGCTTTCCTGGTCGGGACATCCTGCTGTTAATGAAAGCGTGCTGATAGTTTCACCTGTTAGGCTCGTGGTCAGTGGGTCCAGATAGTTAGTAGTAGCAAATAAAGTATATTTGTGCTGTTTTATCCTTGCTGTTTTGTTTTTAAATGTGACCCTAAGAGAAAACAGGGAATGATGGGGACTGGACCTTGAAATGTGTCATTTGCATTTGTACCAGTGTGGCAAACGTCTGCAAATCATTAGGCCATGGCTCTTATGTGTGTTCTTTGGGAGGATAGAGCGGCCTTTCTAACAGAGGGCAAGCCTGAAGAGATTCTCAAATAATCTCTGTCTCTCTCTCTCTCTCTCTCTCTCTCTCTCTCTCTCTCTCTCTCTATCAGGTGAAAAGTGAGTATGAACAGCTGCAGGAGGCTCTGTACACTGTGACAGTGGAGAGAGATTGCGCTCTGTTGGAGAGGACTGAGCTCCAAGGCAAACTGGAGAACCTAGAGCAGGTGCTGAAGGTGAGAACCGCCCAGACGCGTCGGTGTAAAACACATAATCAAAAGAAAACTCAAGACTTATGGAAAAAGAAAATGAAGCCTATGTTCAACATTTTTTCTTCTATGGTTCTTCAGTTTGCGTTGTAAGTTTTCATTACCGTTACAAAAAGTTTGCAGTAATACCTACATCTATAGTACCTTCCACTAATATTGGCACTCTTGAAAATAAATCTTTATCGCTCATTATCTTTCTCTTATTATCTGCTCTTTAGTTAAAAAATACACAAAATTCTAACCTATCGTTGAAGTAAAAGCAGTTCTTGGCACCCAATGATTGAAACTTCCCTTTTGCAAGATAACAGCTCAGAGTTTTCTCCTGTAAGCCTGCCTATCTATCTATCTATCTATCTATCTATCTATCTATCTATCTATCTATCTATCTATCTATCTTTCTATCTATCTATCTATCTATCTATCTATCTATCTATCTATCTATCTATCTATCTATCTATCTGTCTGTCTGTCTGTCTGTCTGTCTGTCTGTCTTTCTGTCTTTCTGTCTTTCTGTATATCTGTATATCTGTGTATCTATCTATTTGGCTGTCTGTCAATGAATATAAATTATAGCTTTACAACAAATACTTTTATAAAGTGATGTATACATTTTTTGTAATTTTTCGGTCTATCTATATCATCTATCTATCTGTCTGTTGTCTGTTTGTCTTTCTATATCATCTGTCTGTATGTTTATGAATATAAATGACAGCTTTACCACAAATACTTTCATACAGTGATGTGTACATTTTTCGTTAATAATAAGAAACTAAATAATTGCAGTATTGAAAATGACCTTTTTTACTGTAATAAGAATTTAATATGTGCATAATAGTCTTAAAACTAATGCCACAACTTTTTATGGCCATGAAATAGGCTTCATTTTCATTAAAAAAAAAAAAAAAAAAAAAAATTGTTTGTTTTTATATTCTTGGGTGATATGTTATATTTTGTGATATTCAAGTCATACCAAGTCATTCCAATCTAAAATAAAAAAGTTTTTGATCAATTTGGAGTTAAAAAAAAAAAAAATACAGTGTAAATTACAAACTGGACATTTTCTTGACTGATGGCCTGATTATCTTTCATGCATGCTGACAGAGTCAAAATGTCTGGTGGCAGCGTGAAACTGTTATAGTCATTTATCTTAGCGTGAACTGTATCAGTATCCAAGCTCATGAGAGATGTCTCAGGAAATCCAGCCGGCAATGTGTAACGATTTATATCATGACCTCCACTTTCATCTGTGTTTTCACCTCTTTTACTCCCCTGTGTACTCTTTTATATGGTTTAGAGCTGTCGTACACCCTCAAAGTGTGGATCTGTGATCGACTAGGAGTCCTGGAGCGCCCTACCCCTCCCCTAACGTCTAACCCTCTCCTGCCCCTCCCCTCTCCCTGCCTCCCTCCATATTTTTCATTCATCAGGTATCTCTAAAGACTTTACAGAAGCCAGCACTAACTGAATGTGGACCTTTTGACTGAGTACTAACAGCTGGTCTGGATGCTGTATGTGATCTGAATGGTCGGCCGGCTGAGGCACTGCTGAATGCGTTTGTGCATGACACAACAGTTATGCACAATTACACCTCCCCTCACAAAATAAACTAATTTGGCTCTTCTTCTGAATGTGAGATATACGTGCTGTTAACAATCTTAAAATTATGCTGACTTTTTTTTTAATTTCAGTTATGAGGCGAAAGTTTTGCTGAATGTCTGAAGTGTGAAATATGTTGATATCGCTCTTGATTAAAATAGTTTATGCACGCAGATGAATTGCAAAATTAACTGTAACAGCGTGATTATTATGTCTCGAAGGGGTTGATTTTGCAATTATGATTGGATGACAGAACATTTTCCACTAAATATAAAACTAAAACATAATATTGAGGAACCTTAGTTCAAAAAAAGTGAATAAATATCACGATTAAATAAAAAATGATCACAAATAAATGAATGACTGAATGAATGAGTAAAAAAATTGGTACAATATGTATATATGTTAAAATGAATAAGCTATTTAATAAATAAGTACTTAAGTATTGATAAATACGTAAGTAGATCAGATAACATATTTCACACACAGTACGGTTTATTTGTCCTCTGAAGGTTAGATTATTCTAACCTTCCTCTTCCCTGCACTCATAGCAGCATGGAAAAATCCCTCTTTTCCCTTTATCCCCTGTAACCTCACCTGTCACAAATGGAAAGAAAATTGCTAGGTTTTGTCACTGTGTACTTTTAACAGGTCAGAAGAGCTTCTGGGGATGTTGTTGGGCAGTAATGTCGGCGCTGATTGAACATGCTGTGTTGTTTGCACACACCCTTTCATGTACAGAGCCGTGACCCTTAAGCCCTTTATTGATCATGCGAAGCTCCGTGGCTGTGCTTAGTCTGGCTGATTGACATGATGCTTCACTTCTGTTTTTGCTTTACCTGAAGGGGTGAAGCAAATGACACAAACTTGATTTACAACAACATTTTGCTGTTGTTTTCAGTGTAAAGGGTAGTTCACCCAAAAATGAAGATTCTATCATTATTTACTCACCTTCATGTCATTTCAAAACCATATGCTGTTATTTTTCCTGTGGAAGATGCAGTTCAGAACCATGCAACAACAGTTTAGAGTGACTATATCTATATTCCAAGTGTCCTAAAGTCATTCAATAACTTTGTTTGATGAACAGATGGAATATTAAATTGAACACAAGGTTGTGAGGGATAAACTTAGTCTTTACAGTGACTGTATAATTACTGTATAAAGGTAATCATTTTTTTTTTTTTTTTTTGTCTACTCCAATAAATGCGCTGTAATATATCTTACAGTCTCGATTTGATTCCTTTTAAAATGAAATACAGTTCTGATTTTTCACTGAAAAGCATAATCAGCATGTGGCTTTCAAATGACTTTATAGAATCATTTTTGGATGTACTGTCCCTTTAAAAAAAAACATTTTAGCTCATTAAAGGACAAATAAGTGTCTGTATTATGAAGGTGTTAACACAGTAAGGGGCCGTTCACACAGAATGCGCTTTTACTTTTCTGCGGTGGCAGGGGAACAAAAAAAATACAACACCTAGAGAAATGTTTTAAATAGTTTCACTTCTTTTAGGTTTTAGATGGCTGTGTCACTTGCTGGACAATACATCAGAGCAGTGGTCAAGTGCATGTTTACATAGAAAAACAATGAAAAAGCAGCGCAGGGCAATTCGTTCTGTTTGAACAGCCCCTAATTCTAAGTCGACTTGGTCAGGTGAGAAAGAAGTCTTAGCGTTTACATCAGATATTTGAGGATTAGAAGGGATTTTTGTCTCTGGTGCTTCTGAAGACTGATGATCTTTTATAAGCTGATATAAAAAGAGGTCTATAGATCAGTGCAGGGACTTCAACCGCAGCTAAAAGGGTTTCAGTGTGACCTAAAATGATTTTAAAGGAATTATTTCACCTAAAAATAAGTATTTGTTATCATTTACTCATCCCGTCCCAAACCCATACTTTGACATTCTTGCGTGCAACACAAAACTAATTATATAACATCATGTCCAAGCTGCTATTTTACAATGACAGTCAACGGTTACCAAAGCTGTCCCTAAACCCCATCCGCTTTAATTGCATGTAAAAAAAAAAAAAACAGCTTGGACATCTCCTTTTGTGTTCTTCTCAAGAAAGCAAGTGATCATGAGAGTGAGTAAATGACAACTGAGTTTTTATTTTGGATGAACTGTCCTGACTGATGGTTGCTCTCATTCTGTCTGTGTTCATCGTTTGTTGAGTTTCCTCTCACCTCTTGCTCTCTCTTCTCTCTTCCTCAGCATATGCGAGAGGCTGCAGAGAGGAGGCAGCAGCTAGAATTAGAGCATGAACAAGCCTTGGCCGTCCTCAGTGCCAAGCAGCAGGAGATTGACCTTCTGCAGAAGGTGAGAGATCAGGGTTTCCAACCACACCAAACCTTAGGATGGAGCTCATGCACAGGCCAGAGTGTAGAAGACCTTGTTTCATACTTAAAGCTCTTGGTCTATAACAAACCTGAATTTATGCTAGATGTTTTACATGGTTTCGGGTTGGTACAAGGGGCTAGGGGCTATGTCAGTTTTCATTTATTTCAATTTATTTTATTATATTATTTTTGCATTTACATGACTATTAAAATGACATGATATGTATGCCAAATAATATAAAACAATAAATAATATTTTCCTACTTTTTGCACAATTTGACAAAACCTTTAATAGGGCCAAAATTGTTGATTGTTTGAAATAGTTGAAAAAGAAAATACAGAAATATTGAAATGATATTCTTAGTTTGAAATTTATATTAAAATCAATTATTATTATTTTTATGATCAGTTTTTATAATTAAAGACAGAAAGTCTAGCTTTAGGACAATACAAAATCTTTACATTGTGAAAATATTATTGATAAAGACATAAAAAGTGTCTAATACAGTTTTAATGTGACTTTCATATAGTAAAAAAAAAAAAAAAACTCTGACAGAAAAAATCTGGAATTGTGAAACTCCCAGTAATAAAATTCAGCTGTCAAAGTGCTATTAATGAAGAGAGATGTTTAATGAAAAACTGTTTCAGCAATTTTAGGTAACTCTCTGAAATTGTCCTCTCGTTTCGTTGGAATGGAGAGAAAAGTGCCGCTGTCTCGCCACTCAGAGTAAATGACTCTCTAATGAAACGGCAGAGCAGGTGATCAAATCTGACATTTTCTCCAGAACGCGTGAACATTGTCACTCACTGAAACGTTTGAGTTATTGTCTGTCTTTATTGAATGGAGCACTGCAATTACAGAGCAGAATAAACAGAAGAAATGACACACACACACACACACACGCTCATCAGAAGAAGTCAAGACATCGAGAACCACTTTTGTTGTTCTGAAGGTGAATCTCCGTGCACAGTTCTGAAACGTTTTCTCATGTTGCGATGCTGCAGAGGATGGCGCTCAAACAGATGTTCCTCTATTCATGTGGAACTGAATGCTGTTTTCCACAGCTGCTGAGAGTCACAATGAATGACCCTACAATGCACTGCAGTCCTTGTTGCCTAAAACCTATTCAACCGAACTTGAGAATAGAGCGCTTATACGCAAGAGGCGTGTAGGAATATTTTTAGCTGTGACTTTTAATAAGTGTGCCGCGACTGAATTGATGTTAATGCTGTTGTATATTATTTTTGTGTTGTTTATAGGCTCAGGTTGAGGCTAAGAAGGAACATGAAGGTGCCGTCCATCTGTTAGAGGTGAGTAATAATGTCTACTCATGGATGTCAGTGCATGCGTACGTGAGTGTGCATATAAGCATGCATTTTAAATCATATCTTGGCTGACCGTAATAGTACAGCACATTCCACATGCGTCATCGTATATTTTTCTCATATTAGCCAAAAATCTGGCTACCATATGAGTCACGTCCTAACACACCATTTTGACATTTTGAGTTTATTAAATAAATAACTAAAAGTTCTTGTGTAAATATCCTTGTTGAGCATTTTAAGCTAATGTACATCTATTTTATGATTTATGTACCTTCTCCTTTTCATTCATTGCTGGCATTAATGGGCAGTTAAGGGGAAGTGGGGTGGGCGTCTGTACTCATGTTGGGTCTCTGTGACTTCTGAAACTGAAGAAATGCTCATGTGTGCAACTGTGATTTGTTTGGTTCCTTACATCTCTTGTCACTTTGTTACTGGTCTTTTTTTTTTTTTATACAGAATCACTTGGACAGCATGCAGGTATTTTCGAGTTATTTCTCCTCAAAGTTCTGCCTCTCCTCCCCGTGTGATTCATTGGGGGTAGTTCCTGTCACCTCGTTTAGCTGTCCTGTCAATTATTGTACCGCTCATCCATGATTGATCTGTAAACATTTAATCAATATCTTTGATCTATATCGCCATAGATCAAATTATTGAAACTTTTTAGTACTAACCATCAGTCTTCATAGTCATTTTATACATACCTGGCAAAAGTTATTCATGTTTTATAAATGTTCAAAGTAAAACAGGTCGCATTTTGCTTGTCTTTAAATTCAAACGACTGCTTTTTATTGCGCTTTTATTATTTTAAATATAACCTTTGATAATGTTACAACATCACGAACATTATCAAAAAACATTAATTTAATTTAAATTATTTTCATTTAATTGTCGGTGTAAATTATATTAAACTAAAAGGAAATGGAAAATCTTTCTATTTATACGCATTCTATGTCTATAACGTTATCATTATTTTAATGTAATTGTAACAATATATGCATTTTATTAAATTTATTAAAACAAAATTGATAATTAGTTTTAGGATAAGCTCATATTTATTTAATTCATAATAATAAGTATAATTTAGAACGTAAATAAAATATCTAAATAAAAATAAATAAACATAAAAACCTTTAAATATAAAAAAATATATATTTACATATTACAATTAATTGCTTGTTACTTATTTTAGTTGTATTATTTTTGCCATGTTGCCATCTCAATAGAAATGTATCTAATGAAAAACAAAGACAAAAGTTGTCAGTGAATTACCTCTGCCTTCAATAAACAAAGAGTAAAATGTCTTTGACTGCTATTTTAATTTTATAATTAATTTTTTTTGTTAGTTTGAAAGCATTCTGTTGTCTCTTTGGAGTTTTTTTTTTTTTTTTTGCGAGAAAGGAGCTAAACACAGGAGATGAATGAAGCTGAGAGCAGCCTCTGTAGTTGAGTGCATATTTATAAACAGTACAAAGGAAAGTGTTGCAAAAGTCAGTTCGGTCTCTTTACTCAGTTATAAAGTTTCTCATTCACTGCCTGATCCTTTCTGCTCCTACTGTGTTGCGATGCATGGGTGCTGCCTTGTGCTAAATCCTATTAGCGCCTCATGGATATGTGCGTTTGCAAATCAGATCAGTAAGAACAAACATGACTGATGGATTGCAGAACGGGACATGTCTTCCTTTCACCACCTTCCTTTAATTTCCTTGCCTAAACAGCCATATTTAGTCATTTATGTGAATTTGTAACTATGCATAAACACGTTACACGAGACTGTAAGTATAACAGGTCAAGTTACAATTTTGTGTTGCAAACTCACATGATCCTCAAATGTGGTTTGTAGTATTGATGTACAAGTATACATGTGAGTTTCGTCAAATTATCATCAGCTTTTACTGTTATTTTGGCATGCGTGGTACCCTCCTCCATTTAATAGTACTTCTCATCGCTAACATCATGATCAAAACAGAGATTTGATGTACAATAACAGCTGAACATAGATTGACTCCTGTCTTTGTTTGATTCTGTTGGTGTCTGAAGCTGAGAAGTTTCCTTACGCACTAAAGAACACAATCTCTCGATTTTGGTAGGAAAAACCTCCTTTTAGATGAAGGCATTTTTTGTAGTGTTGTAGGTTGTTTGCAACATTCACAGTTGGTAGAGTTGGCAGGCTCTATTCATTAGAATTCATCGGTCAGTTAATGTGAAGTGTAGATGTTAATAAAGCTGTTACCAGTTTTAAATGTCAATGCTTTTATCACAGACCAGCCCAAATGGTTTAGACGTGTTTTTTTAATGCTAGACTTTCTCTTTTCCTTTCTTTCCTTCCCTCTTTTTTCTTTCCAGGCTAAAGTGAGAGAACTGGAGGAAAAATGCCGGACCATAGGTGAGCAGTTTAACCTGCTGTCGAAGAGTTGGAGAAGTTCAGGTTGCAGGCTGGGAAGTTAGACATCCTGAGCAGCAGTCAGCTGACAGGGCGACTCGCCGGCTCACCCACCAAACCCCTCACCCTGTCCCAGCTCCTCAACGGCCTCACTGCCCCCTCCGGGAAAGGTATAGCATGCATATTGAAGAAGGTCATGTCTTGACACCTTCTTAAATATTTAACAGTGTTACATTGCGACATGGTATGGTTTCTTTTCATTATGTGGTGATGGAAAACCATATTTGTTGTTTTACCATTTTATCCATTCTGACTAGAAAATCAAAAATGACCTCACAATCCCAAGTCATCCTAGATCTTAAATCGTGTGTGTGTGTGTGTATATATATATATATATATATATATATATATATATATATATATATATATATATATATATATATATATATATATATATATATATATATAACGTCAAGTTAACCTATAAGCCTCTGGGTGTTTGGGTTCTTCAAAACAAATTTTTTTAATATTTTTAAAATTACAATTCAAGTCACTGACCTACAGATAAACAAATGAGGATAAAGCAATACTATGTTGGTAATTAATTAAAAGTCAACAACGAAAAGTTGTTGAGTCCCCGACAACAGGCTGACATGCATTCAAGGTCAAAAAAACGTTAATTTTTTTACAATATACATGTATTTTGGCTTATTTCTTCAATGTGTTTCAAACAATGTGTTTAACGATTCATTTTTCTAAACCCCTCCTTTGCATAATGCTAATCCATGGTGATTGGTGATTTCATTTAAAGCAGTGCTTGTGAGCTTTTACCAGTCAAAAGTTTTCCCAGGTCTGCCGCTGCAACATACATCAACATGAAATGGCTTTGTTTTAAAAAGGACTCGTTTCAGTTATTCAGAGTCGACTTTTAAAAGGCCATAACTTTACACATGGTGCGCTTTCAGATTTAAAACTTTGCAGGATGTTTTCATTTACTTTTTTTTTTTTTTTTTAAATCTCTAATAAAGAAACTTTAATGTTGACAAATGACACACTTGTTGGAAAGTTTTACCTACTATTTAAACATGAAACCTGCATGCTCTGTGTGTCTTTGTTTATAATAAAATTAGGGAATTTTTAGGGAATAATCACAAAACAATTTTTTCCCATGTTTTATTGTTAATAGCCTAGTAAATCAAACCCTTTCTTCACCAAAAAAAAGTTTAATCAGTTTTCAATATTAAAATTAATGTACCATGTCTTCATTTGATAACCAGAAAAAAATGTAAATACCATACACAGCACATAATTGCTGTGTACAGTACAAAAACATATGGTGAGGGGAAAAATAAAATATTTCATATGGCCTAAGCCAGGATTTTGTGATTTTCAAGTTGTACATGCCTCGTGATGTTAACTAATTAGACATGCTTTTTGATTAATGCAGATTAATTTAAACTGAATTTAGAAAAATTTAAATGAAAAAAAAAATAACTCAACAAAAAGCCTAGGGAAAAAGACTGGTTTATTTCCTGTCCAAATTCTTTTATAAGGTATTGATTGATTATAGTTCACTCATATTTTGCTCACCTTTAGTTTACCATCCTTCATCCTTTACCCTCCTCATAAGGCACTGCTGAAACAATGTCTAATGCTGAAAAATCTGAAGACTGATAAGATCAACAGCAGGTATGATGTGCTGAGATGGTGGGAGGAGTATAGGACCATACACAGTAATGAAGTAATCAGTCACCTTTTGTGTGTGTGTGTGTGTGTGTGTGTGTGTGTGTAAAGGTAATGAGGATTCCATGAGTAAGATCTCAGAGCTCATTCGGCCTCTGCAGATGACTGAGGGGAGAAAGTAGAGCTCCTGTCTGTCAAACCCACGTTCCTGTCACGCAGCACACCCTCCAGCCCACGGCGGGCAGCGCCTCTCAGAGGTGCGGCCCGTCATCGCTACTACTGTGAGTATGACAAACAAACCAGCGTTAGCTCGTTTTACCTTTAAAGGGGCCATGAACTGCCCTTTTTTATTATTTTGTATTGTTCTCAGAGGTCCACATCAAGATTTTTGCATCAAAAAAACGAATTTAGAAGTCATAGGCTCGGATTGGCTAATAGTTGTGTATGTTTGGCAGCCTTCATAGATGGAGAAATACTTCATGTAAGACAAAACAGTTACTCACACTTGTGTGGTGTGGCGATACCGTCGGAACTAATACAGTCGACAAAGCAGTCTTTTTGAAAATCTCGCACTGTGCCTTGATTATAAACAAATCCATGGTAAAATAAAGTGAACAAAGGAAAAGTTCTTACTGACACAGTTTGGAACTTCATTCGAAGCCATCTTTATAGTTTGGTTTCTGCTTAGAACTTCTCTTCTTGCTTCTCTTGTTATTTACACTCATTGTGCAAATCAGTGGGCGGGCGTTGATCTTCTGCTGTAGAGGTGGTGTTTAGCCACAAGATAAAACTGTAAAGTAGAACATGCCACAAACTGTCGTATTGGCAGATTGGCTTCAATATAAGCTGTTTTGGACTAACAAGAATGTTTTGGGTTCTGAAACTTACAGGATGCTTAAAGTAAAATGAGCTTTTATATGTTATTTAGGATAATTTTGATTTCTTATTTTATGACATCTTTAATGTCAGCCATTTTACAATTTGTACAATCTGTTTAATATTTTGAAGCAAAAATTAAATATATATAAAAAAACTAAAGTTCTACAGGAAACAAAATATAATACAAAATCTACAAAACTTTATTTAGAGGCTTTATCTTTATCTGAAGGGGAGGTCAGAGCTTGCAAGCCAGTTGATGTGTTAATGTACTTAATGTTGATTAAGTTTCTTTGTGCATGTTACAAACTTAAATGTGTTACTACACATATTTTTATATTTAATAACATTTATTGTGTAGTAATCATTTCACAGGCTGCGATGAGTTACTGAGATAAATCTAGTACAGATATATATGTGTGTGTTTTATCTAAATGTAATTTATAATGTATTTGAGGCATGCTCTATTGTTCATAGGCTGAAGGGGTTGCAGGCACTCCTTTTTGCACCATGCCCTTCAGAAATAACTCAAGAAAAACTTAAAACATTAAAAACTGTGCTATAATTACAATGTTAATCACTCTGGAAAAAGTCTTTGAAAAAGTCTTGTGATAAATGTTCACTTATATTTTAAGTATTTGTAAAAAATTTTACATGCAATTATTACAAAGTTGAAAGATTATTTTTAACAGCATGAGACTGAACTAAAACTAAAAGATTTTTACATTTTCTTTTCAACAGAATAGAATAGAATAGAATAGAATAGAATAGAATATAAGATAGAATAGATAACCTATATATATTCCAGATTGTAAGAGCAGAGCAAAGTGAATTAAAATAGTGTGTCATGTACCACAGCAGGATTTGGCCATTATGAGAATAATTACAGTATACATTGACAGGTTGTGTGTGTGTGTGAGAGAGTGTGTGGGTGTGAATAGTCAATCTGTCTGCTCAGACTGTACTCTGCTGGTGTTATTGGCTTAATCGCCCACATTATCAGGTTGCACACTGGACTTTGCTTTCAGTTATTCCAGGCTGAATTTTCCCAAACATTTATTAAAATTCAAAACTTGAAAAACATTCATTCCAGTTTTGTAGCCCACTGATTTGTCATTGGAGTCTTTCAGGAATGAGTGTGCACGAGTCTCAGTTTATCGTTTGATTAAATATGACCCACTTCAAGTAATGTCACATCTGCAAAGAATTTCAAAAAGACACATACTGTATCATGAAAAGTAGCTGTTTGGAAATCCCATCTGACCAATTAGACTGCAGAAAAAAATCAGATGTAGTTGGTTTTCAAACGGGATTTTGAAAGCGTTGCGTCTCATGTAGTTTGTTTTGCAGTTCATACTACAAAAAGCTAAACAGGTTTGATCAGCTATGCCAAAAGAATCTGTTTGAACAAAGCTCCCTGTGCTGGTAAGGCTTAGTGTTCAGCTTCACAACGACAATACTGGAAGCCAGCAAAGCTGACCATTAACTCATCTATCTGCTTTTCTTCATACCTTTAGATGGACAAAGAGCTGCAGCTGCGTCCCCAAGGAGTCTAAGTCGAGATACACGGGCAAAATGCTGACTATTATTGTTTGCCCGCTTTACAAAGTGAGTGGATCCACTGCAGCTGTTGTAACACGTTACGGTGTGTTACAAAAGGACATTTGCTGTAATAATGAGTTTATAACATGCCAAGTAGCTATAATGATTTGTTATATCATGCCATTAGCTGTAATGATTAGAGTGTGGGAATAGCATTAGTCACCAGTATCGGTTCTGCCTTTAGAAATAAGAAAGAGAGTTAAATTACAAGCTCAGCATATCAACAGCATCTGTGCACATTGTCAGTTCACGTACCACAGACACGAATTTTGACTCTAAAAAGCACCGAAGATAAACATTTGTTCCGAAGTCATAACATTTCCATCTGAATATACTATAATTTAGAAAATTGTATTTTTCTTTTTTGGGAGTAGTTTCAAGAACAGACATTTAGAAACATAATCTCTGAGTTTTAAATCATCAGTTAATTGAGTAAAGTTGTTTAAATGTCTATTAAAGTTGAATTAAAGTTTTACTAAATTCGCTGGAAATAGACATTACTTTTCTCAACTCCTCCCGATGCTTTTAAAAGCATATTTCCCCTTGCACCAGTGTTGCAAAGTTACTTGCAAGAAGTAATTAATTAAGATTTATGCTGTTTCAATGCGCAGGCGGCCTGTGTTAGAGGTAACACACAACTTAAGTAATGTGGATTACATAGTAAAATGTAATTTAAAAGTGTACTTTTTTAGAAGTAACTAGTGAAGTAATTACTTTCCATAATGGGGTAACATTTATTAGATACTTTTGAGAGATAACACAATATTATAATGCTTTATTTTAAAGTAACGCTTTCACTAACACTGCAGGTGACTGCGTATAATGAAGCTCAGATACGGGAAAGACAGTGCCTCGCCTTTGGTTTCATTACAGTTACACAATTAGATAATGTTCATTTTCAGATTAGAATTTGTTCTTTTAAAGTAGACATTAAGCCATTCAGATACAGGAAGGAATGTACCTCACTTTCA